>NC_057795.1:270780812-271067496 GCF_018294505.1 Triticum aestivum | reverse complement strand
ATGTCTTATGGACGCATTTGTCTGAAATGTGAGGGCGAGTTACAGTTCTACCCTTGCCTATAGGCTTCTCGGCTTGGGTCTATGTACTGAGGGTCGGGGATAGTAGAGTAACTTTGCTTCTCCCCAAATAGTGGGCGGGAGCGATTTCAGGCGAGGAGGGCGTGTTTTGAACTATAGTGGGCGCGAGTGATTTCGGGCGAGGAGAGCATGTTTGAAATAGTGGGCGCGAGCTATTTCGGGCGAGGAGAGCGTGTTTTGCCGACCATGGTTTATGAATTATTCGGCACATGTCATTTCGGCCGAGGAGAAGGCGCGCTTGGATGAAGTCACGAACCTACCCTCGATGTACAACGGGCCAATTGATGTGTGTCCCACATAGGACGATAATTTCGCGTCTCCCATTTATTTGCTCGGGCGAATTCCACCGGGCAGAGAGGATGTTTAACGGTTCGTTCAAATTTTGGGAGAACGAGCATCCACGTCTACCTTACCAAGTTGATTCGAATCAAATTTTGAAATATTAGCTTGCCACTTCTTTTTTAGATGGAGAGATGATGCTCGGGAGTAATGTGTTTTTACATGCTCGTTGCTAGCGATTTACTATATGACAAATAGTTGACCCACTCAAAAACGCGAATCAAACCCAAAATGAAATATCTCGATTCAATGAACTAGCTCGTTCAGTAGGTCAAAATAGTGAACAAAATCCAAAATTGAACACCTCAATCGAGTAGCATGTTGTATAGTATTATAGTACTCCATGAACATGTTGAAAGTCAAATTAATGAACTTGTTTGATATACGCATATATCCGTTCATGTGTGGATTGCAGACAACATGTTCTCCAATTTAAATATTTGAATGCAAGTTTATATCGAAACATGGTTTATATCAGTCTTTGATGCATAAAACGTGATCTCCCCCTCTCCCGGACTCATGTTCTCTCTCTCTCTCTCTCTCACTCACTCACTCACTCTCTCGCCAACAATCTTCAATTCTGTCACACGCATCCGACACGAAAACCTTGTTGGTCCCTCTCTCTCTCTCTCTCTCTCTCTCTCTCTCTCTCTCTTTGTGTGTGTGTGAGGGGGGGTCTTTCTAGTTC
Organism: Triticum aestivum; assembly: GCF_018294505.1. Taxonomy (NCBI): domain Eukaryota; kingdom Viridiplantae; phylum Streptophyta; class Magnoliopsida; order Poales; family Poaceae; genus Triticum; species Triticum aestivum. The sequence goes on along the minus strand of NC_057795.1, from coordinate 271,066,391 downwards.
GCATTCATATATACACCATCTATAGGTCTCTCTCGCACACTATGTATGATACTCTAGCTAGTCCAAGCTAGATATCTTGGGTGCACTCATCGTACGCACACAAATTCCTTGGCTCTTTGCCCGTAACTCTCTCACGCACCACTATGTCGTCTCAGAGCTCTTCCCCCCCTCTCTCAAACTCTCCATCCACCTGGGTCACACATACACATGCATATCTCACTCGCACTCGATAGGACCATCTAAAACTCTATCTCTCTCCATTGTTCTCTCTCCATCTCACACGCACGCACACACACAATCTCATGCCCATCTAGCCAAGTATGATGGTCTCTCACTCAATTGTAGGCACACACAGTCCCCCCTATATGTATATGACTAGCTAATCTTAGTCTCCATCACAAACATGTGCATGGTCTATCTCGATTTCTCTCGGGGCATCTTTCTATCGCGCACGCACTCCCTCGATCTCCCACCCATATAGTCCCCTCACGATCTCGAGGGGATCTCTCTATCACAAACACACCCTCTCTCCCTCCCCATGCGTCCATGCCATCCATGTGTCCCTCTCGACGTTTTTTCCTTGTTGGCCAGACCTCTATTGGACATGTGCTACAGGGGTGTCTCTCTCCGTTGCAAACAATCACACACTAGCTATCTTCGTGTATCTCCTCGCCTCGCTTTTCCATCTCGGTGATGCATGCATGATATGTTCGCATAAGAAACGAAAAAACACACACTCTCTCTCTAATTTATCGTTTGTTGTCACTTTCTCTTTCACACACATACTCTTTTTGCACACTTACTCATTCTCCTTCACACACACTTGATCTGTCTCGACTGAGGCACTCACCTCCGTCCATAGCACATAGATTTATTGAAAAGTCAAACATCACAAAGTTTGACCATGTACGTGGAGAAAAAGAATTACATCTAGTACGACAAACATATACCATTAGATTCACCATGAGATGTCGTTTTGTATGATGTATCTTTGGTATTGTAGATATAAATAACATTTGCGTAAACCTGATCAAAGTTTCCAAAGTTTGACTTCTAAAAAATTTACATGCACTGCATTATCGAGCGGATGGAATATCACTTTCCCCCTCTCAGCTATGTGACGCACCACTCAGCCTTATCGAGGCTCCTCAATCTCTCTCAAACTTTATTGGTTAGTTTGGTTCGTGACCTGACCCTCATGCCTTGATGGCTGGTACTTCCTGGTGTGGACGTGAGATGGAAAATATTTCTGCCTGGCCAGGCTTGTGTGGTGCTGAAGCGTTTGGTTCATGCCTGGGCCAGACAAAGCATCAACATCCCATCAATCAATCCATGCATCAATTATTTAATGTTAATATCCATCCATGTTGTTGTTAGCCTCGTGGCCGCACGACCAGGCACGGCCAGGCATTCGAAATCGGTCGCTTGGGCCAGGCTACTTGCAGTGTCTAGAGTTCAGCCAGGCTAATTAAAGTGCAAGGGAACCCAGCCCAGGCGGGCTTTCTTTTTCACAAGGTAGAAACCAAACAAGCATGCATGAAATCCAGCCACAACCCCAGGCCACGCAAAAGATGCTCAAGACGCAAGCCAAACTGGCCTTATATCTCCCTGGTTCACACATACACATGTCTCGCTCGCGCTATACATACAGACCCATCCAACACTCTCCGCCCTTGTTCTCTCTCCATGTGACACGCACCCCCCTAAGTACCATAATCCCTCACTCCATCATAGGCTCTGTTTGGATCCATGGGTTAGAGTTAGTTTGGGTTAGTTTGGAGTCAACTAACCCAAAAAGATCCAAACAGGAGGGTTAGTTTAGTTAGATGCATCTAACCCATCCAAAAAAACTAACCCATCCAAGAGGTGCTTATTTGGGTTAGTTCTTCTCGGGACCACTAATAAACACTTTTTTCTCTCACTTTCCCCGCAGCAGATCCCTCCCCACTTCCTCGAAGCTTCTCGTCCTCTCCCTCCCTCCCTCTCACACCGCCCGTGAAGGTGCCTCGCCGTATCCGCGCTCCATCTAACCCTGCCATCCAAACACCTCTTTACTTAGAGTTAGTTCAGGGTTAGTTCAGGGTTAGAATCTAACTCTAACCTCTAACTGAGTTAGAGTATCCAAATAGGGCCATAGGCGCAAGCACTCCCCCCTCCTAAGTATGATTATCTCTTACTAGCCATCAGGAACACACGTATTGTCTCCTTCCATCCATACGTCTATCTCGATATCTCTCGGGGCATCTTCTATCGCGCACACACCTTGTCACTCGATCTCCCACCCATGTAGTCCCAACACGATCTCCAGGGGATCTCTCTATGACAAACATACACTCTCTCCTCCCCATGTCTGCATTTTCTCCGTACGTCTCTCTCGACCTCTCTCCCTTGTTTGTCAGACCCCTCTTGGCCACGTGCTAGGGGTCTTTCTCTCTCGGTACCAAACAACCACACACTATCTCCTCACCTTGCCTCTGTTGTCGAAGATGCATGTGTGATATGTTTGCATAAGACATGCACGCTTTTTCTCCACTTTTATCGTGTGCTGTCCATGTCTATTTCACACACGCACACACACTTTTTTCACTCTCTCTCTCTCTCTCTCTCTCTCTCTCTCTCGTTAGGGACTCTGTCACGTCCATAAGCATATGGATGTTTTGAAAAGTCAAACCTCAGAAAAGTTTGATCGGGTATATGTGGAGAAAAACATTTACATCTGGAACGATCATTAGATTCATCACAACATGTACTTACTTCATACTATCATTTATCTTTGGTATTGCAGATATAAGTAATTTCTTTATAAACTTGGTCAAAGTTTCAAAAGTTTGACTTAAAAAAATGTTGTAACTACATTATCGAACGGAGGGAGTAGCTCTTTCTCTCTCTGCTATCTCTCACGGGCCTCCCCTCTCATTCGAACTCTTTATACCGACGGATTATACGCTCACTGTGTCAGCGTATAGCTCCGTATATTGTTTAGTTGACCGGTCAACCAATCCACATGCTGCGTTGTCAGCTCGTGTTCTGTATCTTGGTGTGCTGGCCCATGTGGCAGTGGGTGAAAATAAGTAAATTAGAGGCCCATCTGACACGCGGTGAAGGAAACAAAGTTGAAACCACTCGGGGTAGCACCCCGCACGCTAGTAAATTGAGGGCGCATTGAGGATAAACTTCTTGCGCGCGAAGGACGCACTCGCGCACAATTCACCACTGCGTGGCGGCATGCACAGAAGGACGCACTCGCGCACACCCAACACACAACACACACCAGCACATGTGTACACCGGCGTCACCGCCGGTTGAGATGGACGGCGAGGCAGCCAACAAGCGGAGGCCGCTCGAGCCAAAACCGCATCCGGCGAGCCTGGACTTCATCAGCAGCCTCCCCGATGACATGCTGCTCATCATCATCGGCCTCCTCCCCACCAAACCTGCCGTGCAGACCACCCTGCTCTCCCGACGGTGGCGCCCCCTCTGGCGCTGCATCCTCAACCTCACCGTAGATAGCTGCCTCTGCGAAGGGGATTGCAAACGCATGGCCGCAGTCTCCAAGATCATTTCATCGCACCCCGGGCCAGCCAGACGCCTTGACATCCGCATGTTCAGTACCAACTGTAAGGTCCAACCCAAGTTCGACGAGTGGTTCTTATCCCCCGCCCTAGATCAGCTCGAGGAGCTCAGCTTTGAAGCTGTACGATGTCGCTCTCTGCCGCTATCCGTGCTCCGCCTCACGCCAATGCTGCGCCGCGCCAGCTTCAGCTCCTGCTATCTTCCCCAGATTAAGGCCGCGCCCGCCCTTATTCTCCCTCAACTCAAGCAGCTCGACCTCTTCGACGTTGTCATCTCGAAGAAGGCTATGGAGCACCTGCTCCGCAGCTGTACTGTGCTCGAGTACCTTCGTCTTGAGCAGATCCACGGGTTCATTAGCCTCCACATCGCCTCGACGAATCTCCGATGGATTTATGTGTCTTGATGGCCCCGCAACAAGACATCAATTGGGAAGAGATCACTCCAGCTGTTACACATTATGGTCATTGAGAATGCGCCTTTCCTTGAGAGATTGCTTGTATCGGATCTAGAAGGTCCAACAAAAATCAGGGTCATTGACGCGCCGAAATTGACAGCGTTGGTGTACTCGTCTGCCAAATTCTCCAAACTCTTTATTGGATCCGTAATCGTTCAGGTACAACACTCATCTTATTCTCTGTCTTCTTGAAATTCATATTTTTAAATTTCTTCTTGATGTATTTACGACCGTCTTCCAGAAAATGATTCCCACAAGCTTGACCCAGTCCATGCGCACAGTGAAGATCTTAGCACTAAAATCTATCAGCCCCAATCTGGATCAAGTTGTTGGATTCCTTACATGCCTTCCATGCACGGAGAAGCTACTCATCGAGGTGAAACTTCTTTCCTATTAGTAAACGGTAATCACAATGTAGCTCAATTTTTTCGTAATTTTCCCAAATTACGATGACAAGTGTAGTGTTCAAAACTACATCTACACACTACACTGAAAGAAATGTTTTTAGTATTTTTTTCTCACGTGATCACCTGCATCATTTTTATGCTGTACTACTATAGTAGCCTAGGCTAGTCATAGTGGAAAGTAACTTAGACTACTCCAGTAACTCTATGGTTACCCTAAGGGCAAGTACTACCTCCGTCCTGGTTTACTCTTCCAATTTTGTAGTATCAAAATTTGACCATAGATTTAACTGACTAAATGTTAATGCATGTCACTAAGAACTATATCGTTGGATTCGTATTTGAACATAATTTCAAATGGTGTAATTTTAAGTGACATGCATTGACATTTTCTTAGGTAAATCTATGGTCAAAATTTTATACTAAATACGAGGTAGTATTCCCTCCGTCCCAAAATTCGTGTCTTACATTTGATTAGATACGGATGTATCTAACACTAAAATCTAACTAGATACATCCGTATTTAGACATATTTAAGAGAAGAATTTTGGGACGGAGGGAGTACAAAAGTGGGCTATGTAGGCCAAAACACGTGCCAAATTCACTTGTGATGCATTTGGCATCGATGCCCCTCCATTGCACACCTGGTGCCCCAATCTGGATCACCTACTTTGCTCCGGTGCCAAATTAAACTCATGCAATGAAAAAACACTGCATGGGAGAGAGAGAGGACCGAGGCAATAAAAACACTTGTTTGGGAGAGTGAGAGGCTGGTGTAGTTGGTTTGATTGATTTGTTTATACATGTGGGTCTGTGTGCACAGCGGTGCCAACTCTCTCACATCGCGAGAGCGGTGCCAAAATCTTTTGATTTGACATTGATGCGTATTATGTGGCGTACTTTTGTGAAATATGGCATCGGCCACATAGTGGAAGGCAACAAATGCCCAAGCTCTTCACGTGCTCCTAGTTAAATGAGAGGAAACAGAAAGAGAGAGAGAGAGGGAGAGAGTGAAAAAATATCACTAGCCAGCCAACCCTATCGTATGAGCGAATGATATTGGTACCTCTTGATGACACGGCAATCTTATGCAGCCTGCTGCTCTAATATGTTCTGTTCTTTTGCAGATAAAAAAGACCCGAAAGTGAAAAATGTGTTGCACTATAACAATATCATCGAATGCCTTGATCTCCATCTTACAGAAATTGATTTGATCGACTACCGAGGCAGCACATCTGAGATTCTTTGTTCTGGAGGCAAGTGTGCTCAAGGTAATGAGGTTTGGCGTTCTCTGGCGCAACAATGAATGGTGTGCTGATCACTGCAAGCGTCTAAGCCTAAATGACAAAGTCTTCGTAGATGCTGAATTTGTTTTTGAAACATCAAGTGGCCAGAGACTCAAAAACTTATTTGCCCATTAGTGACTTGTCAGGGCCGTGGATTTTAGTTTGTACGATAACGCTGCATCCACCTAAAGTAACAAAATTTCTTACGTAAACTTCCTAGTAATTCCCTCTTCCTAGGTGCAGCATTACTCCTAACATTTGTAATATCAGTTTGAAACTTGTAATATTGCCGTGTCCTATTCCTGCGTTTTCAAAATCCCGCGAATCAAACAGGTCTTGAGTTGGTGATGATGTTGTGCCTCCCATCTTTCACCAATAGCCGTCGGATCTAGATCTGACGCATACAAACCAAACTTCTCCATTTTTGCAAAAAGATGCCCGCACTTGTTCCCTATTTACAAACAACTCCTTGTCTCTCACAGTCAGCCTTATCTCCTCCCCACCACATCTAGAAGGCCGTGAAAAAATCTGGCGCGATGGCCGCTGCCGGAGCCGTCCACCCCCAATCTTGGTGTTCCGTGCAATGCATGGGCATCTACGCATGGGAAATTATGTCGAATAGGGCTAGTTGTAAGCAGGCTAGCTCTACAGCCATGATGATAGTGACTGCAGAAGGTGAGGCTGACTATGGTATGCTGAACACGGCGCCTATACTCAGGTGTCATCTCCGGCGCAGGGTCTTGTCACTTCACTGTGAGGAGCAGCACGTAATAATTTGACCAACGGGTAGTACGGTGCTAGTACTCCTAGGAGTACTACATTGGTAGTACTACTACTAGTACTAGTAGCATCACCGTCTAGATTTAGGAGTACTACTACGTCCATCTGGATTTTAGTATTTGACTAGCAATATATAGTAATGCATGTCACAAAAAATGTACTACTCCCTCTATAAATAAATGGTGTTTTATTCCTATAGGAGAGAGAACTTAATGTTTTTTTGCTAACTAGAGTCTTAATAGGATTACATGCAATGAAATAAACACTGCATGTCATGTTTGGTAGTCTCAAGTCATTGAAAGCATGCACGGCCCACATCTCTCGTTGGTTGATATGTCACGAAATAAGAAACAAGGAGGGAGTTAATGCACCATGCCTAAGTGTTTTGGGATTATTTGGTTTTCGTAATGTGACTTACACAACATTTTTGTTTACATGCATTAACATTTTATTAGTTAAATCAAAGGTCAAAACTTGGCGCAAAATGCAAAGGGGACCAATAAACCAGTAAACATCGAACTTCTCTCGTTTGGCCCCAACTAGAGGCCCGGTGAGATGACTATACTGCACCGGCACGGAGGGGGGCGCAACTTCATTGACTTACGGCAACTGCCTTATGGTGAATGACACGTGGGCCCAGGGGGTGGCTGGCCCACCTATCATACAGCCAAAGGCAGGTGCAGTAGAGGGCCGAGGAGTAGTACGAAATCCTACGCACCTACGCACGCTAACCAAGGTCAAGAGTGATCACTAGAATCGCAAGATCAGTTGACTACTACCTCCGTCCTGGTTTATTAGTCTCCTTTGTAATTTGTGCTAAATTTTTACCAAAGATTTAACTAACAAAATGTTGATGCATGTCAACAAAAATTATATTTTTGGATTCGTATCTGAACATAGTTTTCAGTGATATAATTTTTAGTAACATGCGTAAACATTTTGTTAGTTAAATCTGTGGTCAAAATTTGACACAGATTATAATGGGGACCAATAAACCAGGATGGAGGTAGTAGAAGCTAAGCTAGACCCATGAAGGCGATGAGCGCGAGCATCAGCCGGCTGTGCCAGATGGTCCACGACGCCGGCCTGCGGCTTGGCAACGAGGAACATCTCTAGGTAGTATTGCTTGAGGCCGCCAGGGCGAGGGGCCACTTGGACGACAGCTTCGTCTCCTTGTTAGACAAGGTCCTCGTCGGTGTCCTCGACAAGTTCACCGTCGTCAAGAAGCTCGCGGACGACTTTGACATAAGCCTCCAGCTGACGCGCCCAGGCTCTACGATGCCCGCCACCCTCAACAGCCACTATGGTGACAACCTCTTCGACGCACTGGTGGACCTGCGACTGCCCGCCGTCATGCCGGAGAATGTCCACCTCGAGGTCGCGCTTGCCGCGTAGCGCCTGGCGCAGCAAGACACCATCGACATAATCACCCACGTCTACGCGCATGCAAGAGGAGGACGATAGGACGCTGGCCTTCTTGGACCGCAGGGCAACCTTGGCCGGCACTGTTCAGAAGCACGTTGAGCTCGCCGCCAACGCCGCTGCTCCTCACACGTCGGTTGGTGACCCGGCGCACTAGGGCGTGAGGATGTCGTTGATGGATCCGTATGTATTTTTATCTTTCCGTCAAATCCATGTAGTAGTATATGATACTAGAGTAATTATCTTACCTTTCGCGTCAACTTCATAATTTCTGTATGTACTCCATGCATGAACGGCGCCAGAACCAAACTTCTCATTACTCTAGGCAAAATCATTATTTTCTATCTATCGATCGCGCCATGGAGCAGAACCAAATTTTACAAGTTACGAGTTCAAAAGGAAAAGCCTGCCGTGTTTGCGTCACACCCCCACACGGTTGGTCCGGCACGCCGCTCAAGCGGGAATGCGTGCGGTGTTGCATTTTCACTTACAAGTGGGACCATAGTTGAGCAAACCGACTATCGGCAAACCCCCACCCCGCCCACCGCACGATGGCTGAGAAAACAGGACGGAGAAGAGATGGTTGTAGCATGGACTCCAAGAAAATTGGTGTCGGATGGGACTCGTGTGGGTGGCGTGTGCCGTACTGCTAGACGTGAATGCTAGTTACGGCCCATGCCACCCCACTATATCTAGCCTATATCGAGGTACGTAGGACAAATTTCCTACAGTCCGTGCTCAGCACTCCTCTATCTCTCTTCTTAGCCAGCCAGCGGACGCGTGGAGCCCATCGTCTGTTTGGTCACATGCGGTCCCACATGTCAGTGAAAACGCAAGCGGACCTACTGAACCTGCACATCTTTCACCTCGACGTGCTAGTGATGTAAAACAAATCCAAGAAAGATCTTCGGTGGCCGCTTTTGGAGTTACTCAAGAGTAGTAAGATTCTATTTACAGTTTAACCCAAGATGCACATCTCGTGGATTCAACTACCACTCTATTTTATTTCATGACACGACCTAGATGCTGGATGTCCCACGTGTCGGCAAAAGGAGGAAGAACCCAACCAAATCTTCGGTTGTGCTCTCGGATTAGACTAGTTGTCCTAACTTAAAAATTTTATTGTGTACTCCCTCCGTTCCAAAATACTTGACTTCTATTTGTCCAAAAATGGATGTACCTATATACTAGAACATGTCTAGATACATATATATTTTGACAAATAGAAGGCATGTATTGTGCAACGGAGGGAGTAGAATGGATGCAAGTTTTTGTATTGGGAAGAAGAGTACATCCATATATTGATAGAGCGCAATTTAGTAGATGTTCTATCACTTTTAGCTAGCACAGAGGCTATAGATGAGATTAGTGCACTTGTTGATACTCCTACTTGGTATGCGTGTTGCTTCTTAGACGCAGAGAAAAACAGACCATAGGGAGTACTAGAATAGAGGCTAGACATGAGACTAGATGCGAGGAAGCAACGTCTACTTCTTTACACTTGAAGAAGAAAGAAGCACGCAAGATCGAGCCTCCGCAGATCAACAATGAATGCATCAAGAAGGCACTAATCCAACTTACAGGAGTAGTAAAATGTATTCTTGTGGTTCTTGTTTTCTTTGGTCCTGCTTTTCTAGTCAAAATTATAATTGGAGTACGTGCAAAACGGAGGTCCGTTTGGGGTCGTGCGTTGCAGTTGGCCTTACAAGTGGGACCGCAATTAAGGAAACCGACTATCGGCAAACCCCCACCTCGCCCGTCGTGCGATGGCTAAGTTAGAGAAACGATGAGGTTGAAGAGATTGCTCTAGCACGGACTCCAAGAAATATGGTGTCAGATGGAAGTCGTGCTGGTGGCGTGTGCTGTACTCCTGGACGTGAATGCTTGTTCTGGCCCATGCCACCCTACTACTCCTACTACTTATATAGTACTACTAGTATCGAGGATTCGAGGTGCTGGTTACGTAGTACAGCATGGCTACAGTAAAAACACCTGCACGACGTGCGAAGCATGTGAAGCTAGTACAAATAGTGTACTACTATTGTTGATTGGCCTCATCCGATAACCTGTTGCAATGCACGTACAATTATGTATTCGGAAAATATTTTTTTGCCTCGTCACACCACTCACTCACAGAAGCAACTCGAAAGCCATTCATAAATTTAGTAAGTTTATCACAGGCATATCATTTTATTACATACAACAGGTCATCAACCCACATCGACAATGAGGATACATTACAAATACTAAAGTTTTCACCACACAACAAATAACAAGCAATGAAATGAACTTCAACTCAACCATTCCTCGGCGTTGGAAATGCTTGCTTTGAACCACAAGTGATTCTCTGGGACGGGCCATCCATTGTCGATCTGGAGACCAACGCAGGACTGATCATCCAGGCTGAAGCGGCCTACTATATCAGTACCAGGGTAGGGAACCACCCAAATGTCCAAGGTATAGACACAGTTGCTTCTCATAAATGGTAGTAACATTGTGTCAACAACAGTTGGACCGCCTTTCACCATCATTGGATAGTTTTGTCCAAGGAAGAGCGAGTTTTATCCAAGACTATCAATTCTGTACCAGGGAGAAGGAGTTGGCGCTAGCACACTAGTACCCATCCCGAATACCATGCAACGGGTGTTGGAATAGGTCCAGAGAGTGCGACCATGGGAGACTACACCCGCTTCCTTAGCAGCAACATCATAAGTGCGCTGTATACACACGAGAAGAGGTCATCCATCAGAATTAGTTGCCAGGCGCCAAATAGTATATGGGCGCTGCTCGTCCTCATGCTCGTGATCATCACCATCATCATATCCCCCTTGGTTATAAAAATCTTCAAGTATAGGTGGTGGAATGTTCATACGACCTTGGAAACACAAGAAGAAGGTTAATTAGTAAGGCTGGCCATAGTGAGGGTAACATAAGTAGTATCATGCACTTGGGACTCGCAAGCATGCTTATGTGGCAGGCAATTAAGGAAGAGAGAGATGGTTATAGTAACATAGGTAGATACCGTAACATAATAAATGTGATGCTAATATGTGTCATGCATGGCAATAAATGAGACCACCTATGATACTAATCTAAGATACTATGCACTAAAGGGAAACTTGCTAACCCGCATGCATGTGGATGAAACAATTATAATTATGGTGGAAGACAAACGTACCGAAACAACGAGGATGCCATGCAAAATCAGTGCCACGAGTGGTGGCAGGAAACACAAGGCCCTCGTATTGAATTGCATCACAGTACTCATCCGTGTACAGAAACTGATTTTGAGCAATATCCATCCAGTCAAACCACTGAGGACGGCAACAAGCTTGTCGAAGATAGCAACAACTTCATAGTTTTTGTAATTCCAAGAGCGGCTGGGGACTCGAGAAATTGCTATCTTCCGTAGAAGACAGTCACCAGGATTGTATTTGAACGTGCGTACAATACCAGTGTGCTCAACCTCTGGGCAGTCTGCTGAGATTTTTGGAAGTGGAACCCGGTCACGAGTGTACACGTTCACAAGTTCCCACTCGCAGTTGGACCCAATGTAAACAACCCAATCTCCATTTGCGCCTGCCCAAGCATTGCCCTCAAGCGATGGCATCTTAACATCACACATATCATTATCAAGCGGCATCAACTTGCACAGGGCGAGGCCTCCGTCATGACGGTGCCAGTCATCAGGGTCACGGCGAAGAAGATAGGGGAGATCAAACCGCTCCTTGACTCTTGGGTTCCTTGTAGTGATGTTATTAGTTGAGTCGAGAATGGGCTTGAACGAACCTGCCATGCTTTATGACGTCGCACCGATCAATGAGTTCCTCCACCACGTCATCTTTCAGATCGGGGCAAGAATAACGGGGTCGTTTCCGTCCTGTTCCCTCCATGGAGAAGACGATCGAAGAATGGCAGAAGAAAGCATGAAGGGCTAAAGGAAAATGGAGGAGGGAGAGGAAGAGCGTGCGACAGCAGTTCCGAATCGAGAGGGAAAGGCGAAGAGTCGGTGGACGGTTGCCAGTTTGCCACGGTTCACGAAGGGGTGCCCCGGCCTACACGTCGGTTCGGAAATACTCCTACTACTCGCCGCCGTCTCACTAATATGTGGAACGGGACCACATGTCAACGAAACATGGTGTGTAATTTCTCGTGCAAAATGCGATCTGGCCGAGTTGGCCCGAGGTGCCGCATTAGTTATCGACCTTTATTTTTTTAATGGCGTGGCGTTCAGTTTTGAAGCATGACTAACTGGTACTGTACGCAGAGAAAATATAAACTACTCTACCACTACTCCACCTCCAGTACTAGTAGTATAAAGAAGATATATAGGCTAGAGCTTCAGCGCTTTCTTGCCAAGGGCTGCCCACTTGCTTCTCACACTACCACCCTCTCTCCAGATCTAGAAAAGACGGCCCCTCTCTCCCTCCTCACCGGTAGTCTCAGATCCGCCGGGGAAGAAAAGGACGTGCAGCATTGACGCACTCGTCATCGGCGAGCGAGGTAACACACTGACGACAAGGCCGTCCTCTCAGACCTAGCGCCCACGCAGGATCGCTGCCGTAGTGTGTGCGGAGGACGACGACCACGAGCGAAGCCACTTCCCGCTGACCCTCAGGTATGCTACCTCTTTTCGAACTATACCCTTGTTCTATTGCCCCATCTGGCACGTCATTGCATGTGGATCTTTTTCCACTCCGCCATCTTCCCAATTTGTTATCCTCTGCTCTGCTGGCCACGCAAACGAAAACCATAATTTGCACTATTAAAGGAAACCCTACTTCATGCAGACTAATGCATGTCTGGGTTGAATAAGGAAAGGAAGGGAGACTGTATTGTCCAAGAGAGTAGGCATCGAACCCGCATCTAGGTTGAAAAGGGGAAAATCAGTAGCTAAGGAACGAGTCTCGTGTCTCTTGGTTGAAGAAGGGTAGAAAGGCATGACAACACAATAGAGAATGACCAGGTCGATCGGTTTGTTGTCCTCACATAGGAAAAAGGTGGCTAAAGAGAACAAAAATGGGACGTAATCCACATATGCTACCTGGATATTTGTTGCTCTGGGCAACCATACCTCCCTCACCACTCTGTGTCCGTGGAGGTACATCGTACTGGTGCACCCACTGTCCGAATGGGCCTCCCATGCTCTTATTGCCACTTTTTTTGCTGTTAGTATAACACCAGCAGTCAAGTCAAGCAATGCTACTCCTAAAGTGATGCCACATTTAACTAATGCCGCTCTCAGTCTAATGCCACAGATAAATTTAAGCAGTGCCATTTAATGTCATTGGATCATTTCAGGGTTAGCTGTTGATTGTGGATGTATTAAAGATTTTTCAGCTAAGGCATTCTAATGCTATTACACAGCTAGTATACCAACGATGAAACTTGTTACTACTTTCAGATTTTTGCAATGTTAATGCTTATAGATTACATACCTCACTTTCATGTGATAAATTAATTTTTTTGTACAGTGTCACCAAAATGCCAAGGCGCTGATGTCATTTTATTTTGGTTAAACTGCACAGACAATTATGAAGACAAGAGGAAAGGTCAAGAGTGGGCACCTCCTCCTCCGGCTGTTCTCTTGATTCGTTCGATCAAGTTTTTATGTTTGATCGATTATCAAGATTGGGATAGCAATTTTTAAGGTCCCCCCGAGTTCGAAATGATATTTACCTTGGAGGTACATGGTTTGCAATTTTATTATACTATCATTAGTTAATAATGCTAGTTACCTTCAGACTTCTGTATTTGGTTTAATGCTCATGCACATCTAGTATACCAATGCTGAAACTTGTTACCTTTACATTTTGTATTGTTAATTCTTATAGAAACCTTCCAGTGCTAGAGTTTATTGAAATCTGTTCAGTAAAACCACTGTACTGTACCCTGTAATAAACTAACTACTCTACTGTTGCACTAGCCACTGGATTAGTGTATATTTGTAGTATTCGAATGGTGTTGCATTAGCGTATGGACATAAATAAAGTGTGGCAAGCTTTCCCAGATATGTGCTCAAGAAAACTACTACCTGTTTTTCTAAATACTAGACGTTTGGGTACTTTAAATTGAACCGCGAAAACGTCTTATATTAAGGAACAGAGGGTGTAGAGTTCACTCAAATTATCCCGGTAAAGCTAGTCACACCTTTGTTAAAATTAATGTTCATTATGTTATCGGAGAGGTCTGTATGTTTGTCTCTAATGCATGTCTACTACATACCCGACATCATGATGTAATGTTAAGTCATTTCCTTTTGTACAGTGTCACTAAATTGTCAAGGCGGTGATGGCATTTTATTTTAGTAGAACTGCACAAAATTTGCTTAAAAGAAGAGGAAAGGTCAGGAATGGCTCAATTTTTCAGAAAAAACTATGTATGCCTTCCTGACATCAGCCGATGTTGCTTTATTTATTCCTTAAAACAGGTGGTTAGAAACAGACTTTCTACCTTTTCCCATTAAGAAATTGGAATGCTTATATTTGTGAGTCTACGCTTCAACTAGTGCCACTTTTATAGTAATCACACTTTCAATATCTATGCAAACAGGGATGCTCGATTTTAGTGGAGCTGCCCAAAAAGTCCAACTGGTTCAACATTAGGAGCATGTTTTTTTCCAAACCTTTATATCCAATTGGTGGCACTATGAGCTGTTCATTATGAAGGCACATGGTTTGCTACTATCTTGCTACTCTTTTTGTACTATCATTAGATAGTAATACTAGTGGTTTGCATGTGAATTTATTGGCAGGGTGGACCTACATTGGAGGTGCAGGACAGGATTCAATGATTGGATGCTCAATTTTGGTTGTATTGATTTCACCTCTTCCATCAGTGCGAACATGGTGTGGTATATGTTTACTAGCTGCTTGATATTTGTGCAGACAGAGATGTCTGCCCGTTGCTATTTGGCAAACAAACAAAGTGTTCGCAATTTTGGTTGAACTGCACAAGAGAATAATATAGTCACTGCATGCAGTGCCATTTGAAAATAGACACAAAGATTGGATAGTCACTTCATGGACTGCAGAAAAGTAGTAATATACTATTTACTGGCCAACACTAGGTGCTTCATTGCTTTGGTCTGATTATACAATGGGCATCATTTTCCCTAAGTTAAAGTTTGTATTCCGAAAATAGTCTCGCGGTGTGATCGAGAGAAGACCAAATCATATTGCAGTAGATGTTCCTCCATCATGTGTGGTTCATTCTCATGGTTCCAGCTGTTGGTGAAACCACTTACATTTGCAAGAGGAATTGTAGACTTCACAAACAAATTTGCCTTTCAGTCTGTACTGAATGCTGGCCAAGAGAAGCATCCATGTTAGTAGGAAGAACAGATGTTTTTTCTAGATCTTCGCTTTTGGAGCTACATATTTGTATATGATCTGTGAATCATTGAGATGCATTAACATGTTGACCTTATGTATGGGAATCGTACTAGTTAGTTTTTGTTGCGATGCAAGATCCGAAGTGGCTAATCTTTGCTTTTGGAGCAACATATTTGTATATGATCTGTGAATCATTGAGATGCATTAACAGTTACTTATTTCTGTTCGCTTAGTGTTTACAAGTTACTGATAGATCACTAGCTAGCCTACAAATGCCTCCTGGCAGTTTTATTTGCAACGCAAGATGCGAAGTGGCAGTTTTTTGAATAAAAATGCCTACCTCTAAAGAAACTGACAAGCTACACTATCGATCGGACACAACTTTTGGTCACTGACATGTGGGCCAGCCACCTGTTAGACCACATGTCATAGACACAAAGGTAGGTGCCTTAAGGCACTGAAGCATTGCCCCGATCGATCCTACACGGATAAAAATGCCTACCTCTGAAGAAACTGACAAGCTACACTATCGATCCTACACGGATAAATAGCGGATCACGCACGTACTACCTCCTTTCTGGTTTGCAGGGCTCAATTCAAGAAACAACCTACTTGATCCTACACGAATAAATAGCAGATCACACACGTACTAGTACCTCCTGTCCGGTTTGCAGGGCTTAATTCAAACCTCTCACCAACCAAGGTACTCCCTTTGTCTGTGTTTATTAGTCCCGTGAGCAAAGCAGCAAGACCAAGGCATGGCAATAATTAACGGCATGCAGAAGTTTAAGCCTAATTAATTCCAGGATTTAAGTGGCTGCATGCGTGCCCTCGACTGCGACTCGTTGCATGCTGCTTCGCGTACTGCCTGCGAGCGATTCTGAGTGCCTGCATGCAGCCGGCCGTAATTAAGGCAGCTAACTGATGCGAAAAAATATACGCTTTAATTGTTGCGGGCCTTTTAAGTCCGTGAAATCATTATTGACAAGGAGGGAGATGATTCGAGTGCACTCGTTTGACTGCCATGCCGGCATGCGACCCAGACGGGACGGGACGGCACAGTCATAATTTCAGTTTCCCTAGTTTTCCACGGCAAGCTGGCGCGCTAAGCCATTATGCATTGAATTCCGATGACCGTCGCACTACCTTCCCCCTATAGGTACTGTTTCCCGGCCTTCCCCAGTGCCACCGTGACCCAACTCGCCATATCCTCATAAGCCCCCACTGGCCCGACGTCGCTCGCCACGTCCGCCATGCCCCCGCCCGTCCGTGGTAGGCGACACCGGAGGCGGTCACCGTCGGAACTAGTGTTCGGTTTTTCACCGGAAGGCAGACGGAGGGAGGAGGCATTCTATCTGTCTTTAGATGGCAATGCACAGATCGAGGAGTTGTTGGAGCGCGACCGCATGGCGGAGGAGCAGGAGTTGTTGGAGCGCGACCGCCTGGCGGAGGAGCAGCGTATCGTCGATTTGCGCCACCAGCGGGACATGGAGCAGCAGCGCACCGACGCTCTGAGTCGTGAGTAGACCGCTCGCAACTGGGCCGACTACATGGAGGCCGGCGCCCGGCAAATAGCCCTGGAGGCTGTCGGGCACGCACGCGTTCACGATGCCGATTTTTACTACCAGCTCGTCAAGTGGGTTTCCCGCTTGGAAGCTGAAGCTTCGGTGGACCACGCCGGCATGGAAAGGGCCAACGCGCGCGAGCAACGCTCCCTATCGCGCCTCTGGCAAGTCCGAGGCGAGGTGCAGGACGCCGGTGCCGGCGTTTAGCGTGTACCACCGGCATCGTCTAGTTAGCTAAGAGTAAGTTAGTACTTGTCTAGTGGGAGTAGATAGTTAACTTGGCTATGATGGTTGTCAACGTGGAAGTTCATTGCTCTATATGTGGATCAGACGTGTTACTTTGCTCTAAATGTTGAACTTTCCATTTGAACGTATTGAATGGGCTGTTATTTTTTTAAATGGTTGTATTTGTCCTCCACGGGTTTAGAGGCTGACTTGTGGGCCTAGCAAGTTGACACGTACACAATCAGGAGATGATTGTACATGGAGAGGATGACAGCAGGGACCCGCCAAGGTCATGGCAGTACGCAAGCAAGTGCCTCCTTATTTCAAGCCAATAAAAAATGGCTCCTCCTAGTGGATTTCTGACATCTGGGTCCCATGCCATTGTCAACGTAGTCAATAAACGAGAGAATTGCACAACGAGCGGCTGACACCAGGGACCCAGCAGCTCGCCAGTTATTTTTGTTCTGGGTTAATTTGATAAATGCCTCCGAGAAACGCCACTGCAATTTCCAAACTTTGAAAAATGCCATTTCATGCCATTTCTAGTGGCATTTTTTGAAGTCTGGAGTGGCATTTTTCAAAGTTTGCAAACTGCAGTTGCGTTTTTCAAAGTTTGCAAAAATTGTAGTGGCATTTTTCAAAGTTTGGAAATTGCAGTGGCATTTTTATGAATCGTCTTAATTGGAGTGGCATTTATCTAATTTGTTTTTAAGACGGAAGCAGGGTGTCAACTGGGCTGTGCGGGACACTCTGGACAGCCTTTTTTTTATGTTTACCACAGACCAGCCTAGTAGTTTTTTTTTCTTTTTGAAAATGGCTAGCCCAGTTTTTTTGCGATTTGTCAAGTAAGTCACTTTATCAGGCCTGTTGGGCTAGACGAGGAGAGCTTCATTCGGCTCGCCGAGAAAATGGCCTATCGGTAATGAGAAATGGGTTGTACATTTTTAAAACACATCAAACTGGCAATTAGTTTCAAATATCTTTTTTTCATTTCGAGATTTTAAATTGCATTGATTTTTATGCGTGGACAATTTATTGGATTTTATATTGATATACATTTATTTTTAAAATCAGTCTGAATGTGACTCAAAATTTCAGGATAAAAAATAGTTCAGACCGCACCGACATATGCAAAATTTCATATAATTTTTTAACCGTGGCCACAATATGGGATGTAATGCTAACAAAAAGAATATGGGCTCCAAAAAAACCCGTAAGAATTAGCAAATGGGCTGTAAACTATTTGAAATAATGGCAGATGGGTTGTATGCTGTTTTCCATAGATTTGAGGCTTTCCACACATGGCCTGTATACTGTTGGATGTCCATCCAACGGCCGTCGTGCTTCTTCAGTCCCTGCTCTTCCTGCTCCAGCCGCTCAAACAAGCGTCGGCGGGACTGTCTGCTCCCTCCTCCCCGTGGCCAGCTGTGCTGCCGCGCAGGCCTCACCGCCTCGCCGTACTCCCATCGCTGGCCTAGCCATCCCTCTACTCACCCTCAGTCCCACACATGCTGTTATTCTCCGGCGACGGCAGATGAACCAGTAAACCCTTATACTCCTCCGCGTGGGAAACAACTGCCGAGTATTCCCTGGCTCCGTGTCGTTCCCTTCCTAGGCCTCGCCGTCGTCCACTGCCCTGGTGCTCTCGGCGCAGCCTGGTCAACGTGGTTAATGAATGACATCCATCGGAAGTGCACTGTACGTGGAGAGGCTGACAGCTGGGTCCACGGCCGCACGCAAGGAAATGCCTCCTTATTACGCGCAAAATAATGATTCCTCCACCTGACATCTGGGACCCACCGAAAGGGCCTCTGTATTTCGCGAAAAAAACAGTACCGCCGCTAACAGCTCGGACCCACCAGCTATATCTTCACACGCAAGGAATTGCCTCCTTATTACGCCCAAAAAAAGAATACTCCCCCTGCTAGCTGGGACCCAGTATAGTGGGCCTTCTAAGTTGACAGGGACGAAGGGCTTTGTCAACTTAGTCAATATGCATGATTCTAGCTCGACTGACCGTACGATGTCCATCCAACGGCCGTAGTGCTTCTTCAACCTCTGGTCTTCTTGCTCCAGCCGCCCAAAGCAGCGCCGGTCGTGCCGCCTGCTCCTGCCTCCCGTGGCCAGCTGTGCTGCCGCGGAGGCCTCATCGCCCCCATACTACTCCCACCGCTGGCCAGGCCATCCCTCCACTCCACTCACCCACACCCCCTGTTATTCTGCGGCGACGGCAGCGTAGCCGAACCAGTGAACCCTCGTACTCCTCTCCGCGTGGGCATCCACTGTCGCGTCTTCCCCGGCTCTGCGTCGTCCCCTTCCTAGGCCTCGCCGTCGTCCACCGCCGTGGTGCTCCCGGGGCGGCGTGGTCAATGTGGTCAACGACCGAATTCCATGAGAAGAATACTGTACGTGGAGAGGCTGACAGCTGGGTCCACGGCAGCCGCAAGGAAGTGCCTCCTTATTACGCGGAAAATAATTATTCCTCCACCTGACAGCAGGGACCCACCGGATGGGCCACCAGTATTTTGCGAAAAAACGTTTGCCCCTTACTGCTGGGATCCACCCGACGGGCCACCGCATTTCGCAAAAAAAACGTTCCCCCTGCTGTCAGTTCGGACCCACCGGAAGTGCCTCCTTATTATGCACAAAAAAATGAATACCCCCTGCTAGCTGGGACCCACCTTGGTGGGAGCCTGACTTGTGGGCCTACTAAGTTGACGGGGACGAAGGGCTTTGTCAACTTATTCAATATAAACAATTCTAGCTCCAGTGACCGTACGATGTCCATCCAACGATCGTAGTGCTTCTTCAACCTCTGGTCTTCTTGCTCCAGTCGCCCAAAGCAGCACCGGTCGTGACGCATGCTCCTGCCTCCCGTGGCCGGATGTGCTGCCGCAGAGGCCTCACCGCACCCTACTAAGCCCTTTCTGCAAAGCCAACCCGGCTCCAGGGGTAAGTCACCAAACTTAGTTAATTTACCTTTATCTTTGATATTTTGTCTTAATTCAAGCCTTGGCTAATTTTCACAGGTGATACGTCCATTTTGCATCATGCTTTTATGTCAATATTTATTGCATTATGGGTTGTTATTTCACGTTATGTCACAATACTTATGGCTATTCTCTCTTATTTTACAAGGTTTACATGAAGAGGGAGAATGCCGGCAGCTGGAATTCTGGGCTGGAAAAGGAGCAAATATTGAAGACCTATTCTGCGCAACTCCAAAAGTCCTGAAACTCCATAGAATATCTTAAAATAAATAAAGAAAAATGGCGCCAAAGATGAAGGCCAGGGGGCCCACACCCTGCTCACGAGGGTGGGGGGCACGCCCTCCCCCTGGGTGCGCCCCCTACCTCGTGGGCCCCCTGGTGGCTCTCTGACACCCATCTTCTCCTATATGAAGTCTTTCGATGAGAAAAAAAATAGAGGGCAACCTTTCGGGATGAGACTCCGCCGCCACGAGGCGGAACCAATCTAGGGCTCCGACAGAGCTGTTCTGCCGGGGACACTTCCCTCCGGGAGGGGGAAATCATCACCATCGTCATCACCAACGCTCCTCTCATCGGGAGAGGGAAATCTCCATCAACATCTTCACCAGCACCATCTCATCTCCAAACCCTAGTTCATCTCTTGTATCCAATTCTTGTCTCCAAGTCCGGGATTGGTGCTAGTAGGTTGCTAGTAGTGTTGATTACTCCTTGTAGTTAATGCTAGTTGGTTTATTTGGTGGAAGATCATATGTTCAGATCCTTTATGCATATTATTACCCCTCTGATTATGAACATGAATATGCTTTGTGAGTAGTTACGTTTGTTCCTGAGGACAAGGGAGAAGTCTTGCTATTAGTAGTCATGTGAATTTGGTATTCGTTCGATATTTTGATAAGATGTATGTTGTCTAACCTCTAGTGGTGTTATGTGAACGTCGACTACATAACACTTCACCATTATTTGGGCCTAGAGGAAGGCATTGGGAAGTAATAAGTAGATGATGGGTTGCTAGAGTGACAGAAGCTTAAACCCTAGTTTATGCGTTGCTTCGTAAGGGGCTGATTTGGATCCATATGTTTCATGCTATGGTTAGGTTTACCTTAATACTTTTGTTGTAGTTGCGGATGCTTGCAATAGAGGTTAATCATAAGTGGGATGCTTGTTCAAGTAAGAACAGCACCCAAGCACCGGTCCACCCACATATCAAATTATCAAAGTACCGAACGCGAATCATATGAGCGTGATGAAAACTAGCTTGACGATATTCCCATGTGTCCTCGGGAGCGCTTTTCCTATTATAAGAGTTTGTCCAGGCTTGTCCTTTGCTACAAAAAGGATTGGGCCACCTTGCTGCACTTTATTTACTTTTGTTACTTGTTGCTCGTTACAATTTATCTTATCACAAAACTATCTGTTACCACTTATTTCAGTACTTGCAGAGAATACCTTGCTGAAAACCGCTTATCATTTCCTTCTGCTCCTCGTTGGGTTCGACACTCTTACTTATCGAAAGGACTACGATAGATCCCCTATACTTGTGGGTCATCAAGACTCTTTTCTGGCGCCGTTGCCGGGGAGTGAAGCGCCTTTGGTAGGTGGAATTTGGTAAGGAAAAATTTATTTAGTGTGCTGAAATTTTCTGTCACTTGTTACTATGGAAAGTAATTCTCTGAGGGGCTTGTTCGGGGTATCTTCACCCCGTCCAGTAGAGCAAAGAGTTGCTCCTCAACCTACTAACCTACTGAACCTATTGAAAATGAAACTCCTTTTGAGATTCCTTCGGGTATGATGGAAAAACTGCTAGCTAACACTTTTACAGGAGATGGAACAAAGCATCCTGATGAACATCTACGCTATGTGGATGAAGTTTGTGGACTATTTAAGCTTGCAGGTATACCCGATGATGTTGTTAAGAAGAAGGCCTTCCCTTTATCTTTGAAGGGAGACGCATTGACATGGTATAGGCTATGTGATGATATGAGATCATGGAACTATAAAAGATTGAAATTGGAATTTCATCAAAAGTATTACCCTATGCATCTTGTTCATCGTGATCGCAATTATATATATAATTTTTGGCCTCGCGAAGGAGAAAGCATCGCTCAAGCTTGGGGGAGGCTTAAATCAATGTTATATTCATGCCCCAATCATGAGCTCTCAAGAGAAGTAATTATGCAAAGTTTTTATGCTCGGCTTTCTGATAACAATCGCACCATGCTCGATACTTCTTGTGCTGGCTCTTTTATGATGAAGACTATTGAATTTAAATGGAATTTATTGGATAGAATTAAACGCAACTCTGAAGATTGGGACCTCGACGAAGGTAAGGAGTCAGGTATGACACCTAAGTTTGATTGTGTTAAATCTTTTATGGATACCGATATTTTCCGTAAGTTTAGCACTAAATATGGACTTGACTCTGAGATAGTAGCTTCTTTCTGTGAATCTTTTGCTACTTATGTTGATCTCCCCAAGGAGAAGTGGTTTAAATATCATCCTCCCATAGAAGTAAAAGTAGCTGCACCTATTAAAGTTGAAGAAAAGACTGTCACTTATAATGATCCTATTGTTCCCACTTCTTATGTTGAGAAACCACCTTTCCCTGTTAGAATGAAGGATCATGCTAAAGCTTCAAGTATTGTTTGTAAAAGCAACATTAGAACTTATACACCTCCTGAGCAAGTCAAAGTAGAACCCAGTATTGCTATTGTTAAAGATCTCTTGTCTGATAATATTGATGGGCATGTTATTCAATTCTGTGGTGAAACTGCTAGAATTGCTAAACCTTGTGCTAGAGATAAACATAGACCTGTGGTAGGCGTGCCTGTTATTTCTGTTAAAATAGGAGATCATTGTTATCATGGCTTATGTGATATGCGTGCTAGTGCTAGTGTTATACCCATTTACTTATACAAAGAAACTATGCATGATATTGCACCTGCTGAGTTAGAAGATATTGATGTTACAATTAAACTTGCCAATAGAGATACTATATATGCAATGGGAATTGTTAGAGATGTTGAAGTCTTGTGTGGAAAAACCAAATATCCCGCTGATTTTCTTGTTCTTGGTTCTCCACAAGATAGCTTTTGTCCCATTATATTTGGTAGACCCTTCTTGAATACTGTTAATGCTAAAATAGACTACGAAAAGAATGTTGTTACTATTGGCTTGGATGATATGGTTCATGAGTTTAATTTCTCTAAATTTAGTAAACAACATCGTGAGGAAGAATTGCCTAGTAAGGATGAAATTATTGGTCTTGCTTCTATTGCCGTACCTCCTAGTGATCCTTTAGAACACTATTTGCTAGACCATGAAAATGATATGTTCATGAATGAAAGAAGGGAAATAGATGAAGTATTCTTTAAACAGGAACCTATTCTGCAACACAATTTGCCTGTTGAAATCCTAGGGGATCCTCCTCCACCCAAGGGTGATCCCGTGTTTGAGCTTAAACCGTTGCCTGATAATCTTAAATATGCTTATCTTGATGAAAAGAAAATATATCCTGTCATTATTAGTGCTAACCTTTCAGAGCATGAAGAAGAAAGATTATTGAAAACTCTGAAGAAGCACCGTGCCGCTATTGGATATACTCTGGATGATCTTAAGGGCATCAGTCCCACTCTATGTCAACATAAAATAAATTTGGAAGCGGATGCCAAACCAGTTCGTGATCCTCAACGACGTTTGAATCCTAAAATGAAAGAAGTGGTAAGAAAAGAAATACTCAAGCTTCTGGAGGCAGGTATAATTTATCCCGTTGCTGATAGTCAGTGGGTAAGTCCTGTCCATTGTGTCCCTAAGAAGGGAGGTATTACTGTTGTCCCTAATGATAAAGATGAATTGATTCCGCAAAGAATTATCACAGGTTATAGGATGGTAATTGATTTCCGCAAATTAAATAAGGCTACTAAGAAAGATCATTACCCCTTACCTTTTATTGATCAAATGCTAGAAAGATTATGCAAACATACACATTATTGCTTTCTAGATGGTTATTCTGGTTTCTCTCAAATACCTGTGTCGGCTAAAGATCAATCAAAGACTACTTTTACATGCCCTTTTGGTACTTTTGCTTATAGACGTATGCCTTTCGGTTTATGTAATGCACCTGCTACCTTTCAAAGATGCATGATGGCTATATTCTCTGACTTTTGTGAAAAAATTTGTGAGGTTTTCATGGACGACTTTTCCGTCTATGGTTCCTCTTTTGATGATTGCTTGAGCAATCTTGCTCGAGTTTTGCAGAGATGTGAAGAAACTAATCTTGTCTTGAATTGGGAAAAGTGCCACTTTATGGTTAATGAAGGTATTGTCTTGGGGCACAAAGTTTCTGAAAGAGGTATTGAAGTTGATAAAGCCAAGGTTGATGCTATTGAAAAGATGCCATGTCCCAAGGACATCAAAGGTATAAGAAGTTTCCTTGGTCACGCCGGATTTTATAGGAGGTTCATTAAGGACTTCTCAAAAATTTCTCGGCCTCTGACTAATTTATTACAAAAAGATGTACCATTTGTCTTTGATGATGATTGTGTAGAAGCATTTGAAATACTTAAGAAAGCATTAGTCTCTGCACCTGTTGTTCAGCCACCTGATTGGAATTTACCCTTTGAAATTATGTGTGATGCTAGTGATTATGCTGTAGGTGCTGTTCTAGGGCAAAGAGTTGATAAGAAATTAAATGTTATCCATTATGCTAGTAAGACTCTAGACAATGCTCAAAGAAATTATGCTACTACCGAAAAGGAACTTTTAGCAGTTGTATTTGCTTGTGATAAATTCAGACCCTATATTGTTGATTCTAAAGTAACTATTCACACTGATCATGCTGCTATTAAATATCTTATGGAAAAGAAAGATGCAAAACCTAGACTTATTAGATGGGTTCTCTTGCTGCAAGAATTTGATTTGCATATTGTTGATAGAAAAGGAGCTGAGAACCCCGTTGCAGACAACTTATCTAGGTTAGAGAATGTTCTTGATGACCCACTACCTATTGATGATAGCTTTCCTGATGAACAATTAAATGTCATAAGCACTTCTCGTAGCACTCCATGGTATGCTGATTATGCTAATTATATTGTTGCTAAATTTATACCACCTAGCTTCACATACCAACAAAAGAAAAAGTTTTTCTATGATTTGCGACATTACTTTTGGGATGACCCACATCTTTATAAAGAAGGAGTAGATGGTGTTATTAGACGTTGTGTACCTGAGCATGAACAGGAACAGATCCTACGCAAGTGTCACTCCGAAGCTTATGGAGGACACCACGCTGGAGATAGAACTGCACATAAGGTATTGCAATCTGGTTTTTATTGGCCTACTCTCTTCAAGGATGCCCGTAAGTTTGTTTTGTCTTGCGATGAATGTCAAAGAATTGGTAATATTAGTAGACGTCAAGAAATGCCTATGAATTATTCACTTGTTATTGAACCATTTGATGTTTGGGGCTTTGATTATATGGGACCTTTTCCTGCCTCTAATGGATATACACATATTTTAGTTGCTGTTGATTACGTTACTAAGTGGGTAGAAGCTATTCCAACTAGTAGTGCTGATCATAACACTTCTATTAAAATGCTTAAGGAAGTTATTTTTCCGAGGTTTGGAGTCCCTAGATATTTAATGACTGATGGTGGTTCACACTTTATTCATGGTGCTTTCCGTAAAATGCTTGCTAAATATGACGTTAATCATAGAATTGCATCTCCATATCACCCGCAGTCTAGTGGTCAAGTAGAATTGAGCAATAGAGAGCTCAAATTAATTTTGCAAAAGACTGTCAATAGGTCTAGAAAGAATTGGTCCAAGAAACTTGATGATGCATTATGGGCCTATAGAACTGCATATAAAAATCCTATGGGTATGTCTCCGTATAAAATGGTTTATGGAAAAGCATGTCACTTACCTCTCGAACTAGAACATAAGGCATATTGGGCTATTAAAGAGCTCAACTATGATTTCAAACTTGCCGGTGAGAAGAGGTTATTTGATATTAGCTCACTTGATGAATGGAGAACCCAAGCTTATGAAAATGCCAAGTTGTTTAAAGAAAAAGTTAAAAGATGGCATGACAAAAGGATACAAAAGCGTGAGTTTAATGTAGGTGATTATGTATTGCTATACAACTCTCGTTTAAGATTTTTTGCAGGAAAACTTCTCTCTAAATGGGAAGGTCCCTACGTTATCGAGGAGGTCTATCGTTCCGGTGCCATAAAAATCAACAACTTTGAAGGCACAAATCCGAAGGTGGTAAACGGTCAAAGGATCAAACACTATATCTCAGGTAATCCTATAAATGTTGAAACCAATATTATTGAAACCGTAACCCCGGAGGAATACATAAGGGACACTTTCCAGACCGTTCCAGACTCCAAAAAGGAATAGGTGTGTGGTACGGTAAGTAAACCGACTCCAAAACAATTTTTAAGGCAATATTTCTCCGTTTTGGAATATTTAGAAAAATAGAAAAATAAGTGGCAGTCCGGGAAGGACACGAGGCCTTCACGAGGGTGGAGGGCGCGCCCTACCCCCCTGGGCGCGCCCCCCTACCTCGTGAGCACCTCGTGTGCCCTCTGGACTCGGTTTCCTTGCACGATACGTATTTTGGTCGGTAAAAATTCATTATATATACTCCCGAAAGTTTTGACTCCTGTATCACGCAAATACCCTCTGTTTTTGTTTCAAGCTGCTGCTGCTGCAGATTAGAGCAAGATGTCTTCTCAAGAGTCAGTCAGGGAGAGCCGGATATCTAACCCGGCACCAGAACCAAGGGCAAACAGCGACGCTGACCACTTTGGGCCAGCAACGGAGTAAGAGATGGAGGCCGACCTGATGAGGGTAGATGCCATGGAAGATCAAGAAGTCACCTCTCGCCTCCGAGCTGGGTTTACGATGGGGGAACTACAGAGCTCAGCTATTCCAAACTCGGATATCCCTTCCAATGTTAGATTTCTTTCCTATGAAAATATGAGAAGGAGTGTCTCTTGTTCTCCCGCAGCTATGCAACATCCTTGGGTGCAAGGAGCTTTAGCCGTTACAGGAAAGCTTCGCAAGGAAATAATGGACCTCAAGCAGCAAGTCAATAAGCTCGAGGAGGAGAACCGTATCTTGAGGGGAATCATCGCCAAGAATATTACACCAACAACAAAGAAGGAGAAATAATCACATGGGTATGGGCACTCCCCTTGGAAACTGCCAAGCTTGGGGGAGGTGCCCTGGTATCGTATCACCATCACAACTCCTATCTTTACTATTTTTCTTAGTTCGATCCTTTTTAGTAGTATCTTGATTTAGTAGAATAAAGTCATGGCATGATCTAGTTTTGAGTTTTGCTTTATGATCCTTCTTTGTAATCGAGTCCGTGAGCAATATAATAAAGATTAGTGTTGAGTCAAGGGCTTGATTATTTTGCCATGATCTTGGGTGAATAGAAGAAAAAGAATAAAAAGAATCAAAGAGTTCATATTGATTGTATTGAAAGTAATGACTTCACATAGAAAGAGTATGATGATTAAAAGTTGTTGGGAGTTGGCAAATATAGCTTTGGTCATCGTTGCAATTAATAGGAAGTAATAAGGAAAGAGAGGTTTCACATATAGATATATTATCATTGGCATCTTTTATGATTGGGAGCACTCATTAAAATATGACATGCTAAAGAGTTGAGGTTGGACAAGGAAGACAACATAATGAGTTATGTTTTCTTACATCTGAGATAAAGTATGTTGTCATGGATCCTCTAACGTGTTGAGCTTGCCTTTCCCCCTCATGCTAGCCAAATTCTCAGCACCAAGTAGAAATACTACTTGTGCTTCCAAATACCCTTAAACCAGTTTTGCCATGAGAGTCCACCATATCTACCTATGGATTGAGTAAGATCCTTCAAGTAAGTTGTCATCGGTGCAAGCAATAAAAATTGCTCTCTAAATATGCATGACTTATTAGTGCAGAGAAATAAGCTTTGTACGAACTTGTTGTGGACGTAATAAAAGCGACGGACTGCATAATAAAGGTCCACATACAAGGGGCAATATAAAGTGACGTTCTTTTGCATTAAGATTTTGTGCATCAACCCTAAACGCGCATGACAACCTCTGCTTCCCTCTGCGAAGGGCCTATCTTTTATTATTATCCTCTACCTTATGCAAGAGTCACGGTGATCTTCACCTTTCCTTTTTCATTTTATCCTTTGGCAAGCTCAGCATGTTGGAAAGAACATGATATATATATCTAATTGGATGTGGGGGAGCATGAATTATTATTGTTGACATTACCCTTGAGGTAAAAGGTTGTGGGGCAAAACTATAAGCCCCTATCTTTCTCTGTGTCCGATTAAAACTCCGTAACCACAAGTATTGCGTGAGTGTTAGCAATTATGAAGGACTAAGTGATAGTTGAGTATGTGGACTTGCTTTTAAGCTCTGACATAGACTCTTTCCGATGTTATGATAAATTGCAATTGCTTCAATGACTGAGGTTATAATTTGTTGGTGCTCAATAAGGTTTCTGATTCATACTTTGGCTTTGTGAAAAGATCATCACTTGAACATAAGTAATCATATGACAAAATCTATATATGTTGCTGTTATGGAAATAATCATGATGCCTTCATGTCCGTATTTTATTTTTATCGACGCCTCTACCTCTAAACATGAGGACATATTTATTGTTATCGGCTTTTTTCTTGAGGACAAGCGAGGTCTAAGCTTGGGGGAGTTGATACGTCCACTTTGCATCATGCTTTTATGTCAATATTTATTGCATTATGGGCTGTTATTTCATGTTATGTCACAATACTTATGGCTATCCTCTCTTATTTTACAAGGTTTACATGAAGAGGGAGAATGCCGGCAGCTGGAATTGTGGGCTGGAAAAGGAGCAAATATTGAAGACCTATTCTGCGCAACTCCAAAAGTCCTGAAACTCCACGGAATATCTTAAAATAAATAAAGAAAAATTGTTGCCAAAGATGAAGGCCAGGGGGCCCACACCCTGCTCACGGGGGTGGGGGCGCGCCCTCCCCCCTGGGCGCGCCCCCCCTACCTCGTGGGCCCCCTGGTGGCTCTCCGACGCCCATCTTCTCCTATATGAAGTCTTTCAATGAGAAAAAAATAGAGGGCAACCTTTCGGGACGAGACTCCGCCACCACGAGGCGGAACCTTGGCGGAACCAACCTAGGGCTCCGGCAGAGCTGTACTACCGGGGACACTTCCCTCCAAGAGGGGGAAATCATCACCATCGTCATCACCAACGCTCCTCTCATCCGGAGAGGGCAATCTCCATCAACATCTTCACCAGCACCATCTCATCTCCAAACCCTAGTTAATCTCTTGTATCCAATTCTTGTCTCCAAGTCCGGGATTGGTGCTAGTAGGTTGCTAGTAGTGTTGATTACTCCTTGTAGTTGATGCTAGTTGGTTTATTTGGTGGAAGATCATATGTTCAGATCCTTTATGCATATTATTACCCCTCTGATTATGAACATGAATATGCTTTGTGAGTAATTACGTTTGTTCCTGAGGACAAGGGAGAAGTCTTGCTATTAGTAGTCATGTGAATTTGGTATTCGTTCGATATTTTGATAAGATGTATGTTGTCTAACCTCTAGTGGTTTTATGTGAACGTCGACTACATAACACTTCACCATTATTTGGGCCTAGAGGAAGGCATTGGGAAGTAATAAGTAGATGATGGGTTGCTAGAGTGACAGAAGCTTAAACCCTAGTTTATGCGTTGCTTCGTAAGGGGCTGATTTGGATCCATATGTTTCATGCTATGGTTAGGTTTACCTTAATACTTTTGTTGTAGTTGCAGATGCTTGCAATAGAGGTTAATCATAAGTGGGATGCTTGTTCAAGTAAGAACAGCACCCAAGCACCGGTCCACCCACATATCAAATTATCAAAGTACCGAACGCGAATCATATGAGCGTGATGAAAACTAGCTTGACGATATTCCCATGTGTCCTCGGGAGCGCTTTTCCTATTATAGGAGTTTGTCCAGGATTTTTCTTTGCTACAAAAAGGATTGGGCCACCTTGCTGCACTTTATTTACTTTTGTTACTTGTTGCTCATTACAATTTATCTTAACTACCACTTATTTCCGTACTTGCAGAGAATACCTTGCTGAAAACCGCTTATCATTTCCTTCTGCTCCTCATTGGGTTCGACACTCTTACTTATCGAAAGGACTACCATAGATCCCCTATACTTGTGGGTCATCAACAGGCTGATGACGAGTTTTGGAAGAAAGAATATGACCATGAGGCTGCAAAGAGAGCCAGGAAGGCCAAGAAAGTCGCCAGGAGAGCCGCCGCCAAGAAAAGAGGAAAGAAGCCCAGTGCTTCTGAATTGCTTCAACTGGAGGACTCCTCTGAGTTGAAGGTAGCCCTTGATTCTCTTGGCTCCTTTTTCAACCATCTTATTGACACTGACTATCATCAGGATGACACGGGAATGAGTCA
This sequence comes from Triticum aestivum, assembly GCF_018294505.1. Lineage (NCBI taxonomy): Eukaryota > Viridiplantae > Streptophyta > Magnoliopsida > Poales > Poaceae > Triticum > Triticum aestivum. The sequence goes on along the minus strand of NC_057795.1, from coordinate 271,035,880 downwards.
GGGAGTGGAAGAAGAGGTAACTATTATTTCCTCCGACTCCGAGCCTTTGCCAAGACAAAAAATCCGGAGAGTAACCCGGAAAGTAAGATTTTCACACCCCTTAGCTCATGTGGATCCTCACTTTATTTTGAAGCAACAAATTCATGAGATCCGGAGGTAGACCCGGACCAGCAAGGATGCGGAACTCTCCTTCGGCTTACCGAATACATCGAGGAAGCGCCAAAATGAGGTCACCTCCAACTTAAACTCTTTTTATCCTTTGGCGGGTCTCACTCATCAACCGCTCAACTCTTCTGATTCAAACTATCAGGAAACTTCACATTCTTCCGTGAGTTGATCCAGTCCAATATGCCGTCTTTCAAGGCCGCTCCAGGGTAATGACGATTTACTTATCCTTTACTCATTACAATCCTTTTATACTTTGTACTGACCTTTTTGACTAATGAAGCAGAAAAGTAAAACCAAGCAAGAGGGCTAAGAAGAACAAGCCAGTTGAAGATCTGAAGGTCAATGAATCGGCGCTGCAGACTCCTGCACCTGAGATCTCTATCCCCCAATCATCTGAACCAGCTCTTGATAACCCGCCAGCAACTTCTGGACCCCCTATGGAGCGAGCCATTGATGAGTCTTTAAATCTTGAAGTCTCTATTCCATCGAAGATGGCTGATGTTCTTGATGAAGACGCGACAATCACTGCCACCAGCTTTAGAGAACCGGGAAGGCCCACTGTGCTGGCCAAGCATTCTGCCAAGGAGGATCATATTGAATGAAGTAAAGTCAGATTTGATATGGCTGATTACTCCCACTTGAGCATTGGTGAGGTTTTTTCTCGTTATCTTAGCCAAGTGCACAGCAGCCGCACTCTTGAAGTATACATGGTGACCCAAATGCACCAGAAGTTTGAGGTACGAATTCTTCCTTTACTGAGTTATGCTTACATGCCAGCCCCCATGTCTACTGTTTATGATGAATATGTTGTAGACTTAGATGAACCATGAGCATAAGTCATATCCTTTGGTAGAATCCTTTGATCATCCGATTTAATCCATAGTCCCCAAGGGCCGGTTTAATCAGCATGAATTAGCCGGTCCTTTATATTCATGTATGGAAGATGATACTTATTTAGTTTTCAACAGCAATATGCATTAGTCCCCAAGTGCCAAGTACTCTTGCATGCAAAGTGCTTGGGACTTATTCTCATAAGCCGCCACTTGGGGGGAAAGGGCCATTTTTTCCTGGTTGAGTGCTGGTGAAGACAGTGGTGAATGCTCGGTTTTATCAGTGCTCCCTAGGCCCTAGCGCTCCCCTCCCCCCGCTCCCGCCGCCGGCCACTCCGGCCGTGGCGTCCACCTCCCCCCGCTGCTGACCACTCTGGTCGCGGCGGCCACCTCCTTCGGCGAAGGCGGACGGTTCCTCCAGCCCGCCCTCGGTCTCTTCGGTGTTTCCTCGGCCGCAGCCGGTGGTTTCCGGTCTAGGCCTCTCGGGATCCCCTGGATCCAGTCGCGCTGCGTCTTCCGGCGGGGCGAGCCAGTAGGTGGCTGGCCCGTCGGTGGCTCCGGTGGATGGATTCCGCCGCCCCAGGCCCACCCGCAAGGCGATGTGGTGCCGTCGGCGTGTTCTTCAGCATCAGCAGGAAGCTGGCCCGTCTGCTCGCAGGGCTCCTCCCTCGCCGTCTTATTTGTGGGAGCGGCGGGAGTTCTTGATCGAGCTGCAAGGTCTCTGCTTTAAGTGTTTTGGGGACGACCACAAGAAGCAAGAATGCCCAAACCGTCCCATGTGTTACCGCTGTGGTGTGGAAGGTCATGAATTGTTCCAATGCAAGCGTCCTCGGAGCCCTGCCTCGAAGAGGGAGCTGATCTGTCGGTCCTGTCCAAGATGGGCCGCTTGGACCCGTCGGTGGTGCTTGCTGGTGCTGGGCGATAGACCTCACCGGCGCCCAGGCAGGAGGTACCTGTGGTGCCTCCCTCACCGGCGGTGGCTGAGCCTTTGTCCTCAGCATGGCCAGCAACCCAGGCTTCTTCGGGGGGCATCTGCATGCTCCAATACTCCCCGGAGATGGATGATATGGAGCGACGTCTTCGGCTAGCGGTGGTGGCATACACTGGTGGTGTGCGGCCATCGGTCTCCAGTGTGGAGGCGGCGGAGGCCATTTCGGTGCAGCTGGAGATTCCGCGTCACCGTTTCTCTGTTCATCGATTCCAGCCGGAGGATTTCCTGATCGTCTTTTCCACCCCGGAGCTTTGCAACATCGCCCTCCGCTCCATCTCGGTTGACAATGGAAGCTTCCGGCTTTTCTTTAAGCCTTGGTTGTGGCAGGCGCAAGCTACTGCCAAGGCAATGAGGGTGCAGGTGGACCTCATGATTGAAGGAATTCCTTCGCATGTGCGGTCTCAAGATACGGCTGCAAAGATTCTGGGAAACGCTTGCAAAATTGACAGCTTGGCGCCGAAGACAGAGGACAGATCGGATTTGTCGCTGTTCAAGGTGCGTGCCTGGTGTGTGCAACCGGACGATATCCCGGTGGACAAGCGGCTGTGGATCCCTGAACCGGAGTTGGAAGATGCACGGCAGCGGCGTGCTACTTCTCGCCAATTCCTGGAGTATTCGACGCTCATTCATATTGGAAGGCTGTGCGATTTCAACGCCCCAGAGAACTGGCGCCTTCTGGCAAGCTCCGGCAGTAGCGGACAGAGTGGGTTGCCGGATGATTTCGACGGCTTCTCAGGAGGAGGGGAGCTCCAGGTGCTGCCTTGGACGCGAGGCCAGAGGGATGACCGTGGTGGTGTGTCTGGGGCTACCGGAGTGGGAGCCACTGGCAGATCCTTCAGACAGGTTTTGATGGGCAGGTTGGGTGAATCCAACTGGAGGCTGCCGGCGATTGGAGTCGGCATCAAGTGGTTGGCACGTGTGCCGGCTAACCGGATCAGCAACTCCGGTGAGCCCCGAGTTTCGAGGCAGACTTTGGTGGTGCCAGCATCCCCGGCTGGCACACTGGATCCTGGTGGCTGTACTGTGGCTGTCGAGGCGCGGGCCACAGTGGCACCCCCACGGCTTATGGTTGTTGCAGATCCTGTGCCGGAGACAGATGTCCCACTGGCAAGGGTGACGCCTCCAGTCGGTGTGGGACCCGAGATGGATGTGGTGGTTGCGCCAGCAGCGATGGAGATTCCCTCTATCCACTCGCCGTTGGCCAATCAGAAGGTGGTCGTGCCATCTGTGGATGCTAACAAAGGTGAGGTGGTTCTGGAAGGAGACAGTGGCGGTGGCCCTCAGGATCCCAAGGCGGAAGTGGTGGGTTCTTCGGGCAACCTGATTGCTGCAATCATTGCGGAGCCGGAGGCACGGTGGTGGAGAGCGACAAGTCGATGGGGGCAAAGTAGATTGATGCCCCGCCAGTGGAGACGGGGATTGATCGTGTGTCGGTGGAAGAGGGTGGGGATGAGGCCAGTAATCGATATGCTGCTGCCCTCTGCTCCCTTGCTGCAGGCTGGGCCCCGGTGGAAGAAATATTGTCGGCCACCTCCATGTTGGTGCCAGCGGGTGGGGCCCAGGAGATTCTCTCGCAGATGGATGTGACCTCGCCATGCAACCTATCGCTGGCGGGCATGCAGGATGCAACACACACATGCAATGTGTTGGCGCTAGGCACCACACCTCCCATGTGTCAGTTGATCGTGCTTCCTGGCGCGGGGGATGGCGATCAGGTGGTGCATTGCCTGACGGACAAAGAAAGAGTGGCGATGATAAAACTTAAGTCCTTTTGTGCGGGACTACTTAGGAAATTAGCACCACCTCTTCTCAAGGAGATTGAAGCTGTCAAAGGGGTGCAATTGGGATAGGAGCCATGCACTCCTAGATGCACCACCCGCTCGGTGAGCACTGCAGCGCCAAGGAAACAAAAGGCCTCTGTGGCTGAAGCGGTGCTTCTCAAGACTCTGGGTGTTGCGGAGGATGATCTCGCGGTCCAGGACGGTGCTATGGGATTGCTCAAAGAAATCTTTGACTCGTCGATCCATGAGCGACAGCTTCGAGTGATTGCAGCAATCTTTGGCAAGTCTATTCCTTTGGACTTGGAGAGGCTGGATGGAGAGACTAGGGTGGGTGTCGCGTGAGTCAGTTTGACTTGCGCCTTTTGGATGCTAGACTTCTTGATGTTAGGCAACAATGTGGAGTTGGTGTGTTGGAACGTGAGAGGGCTTAATAGCCCGGCTAAGAAGAAGGCCCTTAGAGAATTTGTAGACTCTATTAAGGCTGATATCATTTGTATCCAGGAGACCAAATTGGCTGTGGTGGATCGCTTTACTGTTCTGCAATGTCTTGGCCCGACGTATGATGGCTTCGCTTATCTTCCGGCCAATGTGACACGTGGAGGCATTTTGCTAGCGTGGAAGTCTAATCTTGTCCACTTATCTAACCTAGCCAATGACTCAAACTTCATCACGGGCTATGTTACTCCCCTGGTGGGATCGCCCTGGTGGATATCGGTGGTGTATGGACCACAGGAGGACGCGGAGAAAATTGCCTTTCTTGATGAGTTGGTGGCAAGGCGTGCACTTTGCCCGGGACCTTGGATGGTAATTGGCGATTTCAACCTCATCCTATGCGCTTCTGACAAGAGCAACGCCAACATCGACAGGAGAATGATGGGACGATTTAGGCGTTTTATCGACAACATGGAACTGAAAGAACTTTTCCTACATGGGCGTAAATTTACTTGGAGCAATGAAAGAGAGCTTGACACCCCCACCAAGATCAATCGCGCCCTCGTTTCGGTCGATTGGGAGCTGGAATATCCAAATTGTGTGTTACAAGCGCTGTCCACGGATGTTTTTGACCATTGCCCCCTACACCTCGCGTTGGAGGATCACATTCTCACTCCTAGGCGCTTCAGGTTTGAAGTGTTTTGAACCAAGATTGAGGGTTTTGAGGAGGCGGTGAAGGAGGGCTGGGTTTGCGAGCCGGGCATCTCGGATCCGTATAAGCGCCTTGATGAGCTTCTTAGGAACACCGCCAAATTTTTCATGGCTTGGGGGCAGAAAAAGATTGGCAATGTCAAAATTCAGATGGCAACCACGAGGTTGGTCATCAAGCTGTTTGATAAGGCCATGGACGATAGAAGCCTGACTACGGAGGAGAGATGACTCCGTGGGGTTGTGAAAAAGACCTTACTTGGCCTAGCTTCATTGGAAAGAACGATTCCTAGGCAACGCTCTCGGATTAAATGGCTTCGGGAGGGCGATGCAAACTCTAAATTCTTCCAGCTGTATGCGAACGGGAGGAAGGCTAATAACTTCATCCCGGCGATCTCGGTCAGAGGACAAATCATCACCAATCAACAAGGAAAGGAGTCAGCTTTCCATCGGGCATATGAGGAGATCTTGGGCTCTGCGAAGGCGAGGGAGTTCACTATTGACTTACAATACCTGAACATGGAGCCTATCAACTTATCAAATCAGGATGCCATCTTCTCTGAGGAGGAAATTTGGGAGGTCATTAATGGCATGCCTGCTGACAAAGCACCTGGGCCGGACGGATTCATTGGGCTCTTCTTCCACAGAGCCTGGCCCGTTATCAAGGGTGATGTGATTGTTGTGATCCAGCAGTTCATGTTGGACAATGGATGAGGTTTTGACAGATTCAATAAGGCGCTGATTACTCTAATCCCCCAAAAGACGGATGCCTCTGAGATTGGTGACTTTAGACTGGTCAGCTTGCTCCATAGCATGCCTAAAATTTGTGCAAAGCTTTTGGCATCCAAAGTTTGTGGGCGTATGGAGGAGATGATTCACCCCAACCAACCTGCTTTTATCAAGGGAAGAAATCTCCATGACAACTTCATGCTGGTGCGTCAAGTGGCGACGAATCTGCACAAACGGAAAGCTAAGGGAGTATTGGTTAAGATGGACATCTCGAGAGCGTTTGATTCGTTGTCCTGGCCGTTCCTTTTCAAAGTGCTTCCGACGAAAGGGTTCTCGGAGAGATGGAGATCGCTCATTGCTACGCTATTATCCACAGCTAGCTCTATAGTGATTGTCAATGGCAGTGCTGGAGATAAGATCTTGCATGCTTGTGGCTTGAGGCAGGGAGATCCAATCTCCCCTCTCCTGTTTGTCATTGCGATGGATGCCCTATCTGCCCTCATTGTTCGGGCTCAAGTTACTGGGGTTCTAAGCCCGATGCCAGGATGCTCTCCGGTTCAACGGCTATCGATCTATGCGGATGATGTCATTCTCTTCATCAGGTCGACACACATGGATCTTGCATTTGTCAAGGAAGTAATGCACATCTTTGGAGAGGCTTCGGGCCTGAGGATTAACTATCAAAAATCCTCGGCAATCATGATTAGGCCGGGAGTGGGGGACACCGAAAGAGTTGCGGCAGCGCTACCATGGAGGATTCAAACCTTTCCGTGGAAATACCTCGGCCTCCAACTCTTGATCAAGCAACTAACTCGCAATCAGTGGCAGCCTATGGTGGATGCGGTGCTCAACTTCATGCCAGGATGGTCGAGAGGTCTGATTACAAGGCCTGGCAGATTGATTCTTATCAACAGCGTTGTTAGAGCGAGGCCTACCCATCATCTTATCGTGGCCAATGCTCCGAAGTGGGCCTTGAATAGCATTGATAGAGGGTGTAAGGCATTCTTTTGGGCCGGTTCAGAGGAGATTCACGGTGGAAAGTGTCTAGTGTCCTGGAGCCCGGTCTGCCGGCCTAAGGAACTTGGTGGGCTGGGTGTGATAAATTTGCATACACAAGGAATTGCCCTCAGGCTCAGATGGGAATGGCTCAGACATACTGACAACTCCAAACCTTGGCAGGGTCTGACTATGTTGGCGGACAAGGAGATGCAAGCATCCTTCGCTAGCTTGGTGCATTGGACTCTGGGCAATGGAAGCCAAATCTTATTCTGGAAGGATAGATGGATCCAGGGTCTCCACATTGTGGAAATTGCACCGCTGGTGGTAGCGCATGTTAGAACCCAAATAGTGAATCGGCGGTTGGCAAAGGATGGGTTGACCTCAAGCAATTGGATAAATGACATCAAAGGGGAGCTGTCAACGAATGGGCTTGTCCAATTCATTCAACTTTGGGAGATAATAAGTACGGTGGACATTGTCTCTTCATTGGAAGATCAAGCTATTTGGAAGTGGTCGGCATCGGGACAGTACTCAGCTTCTTTGGCTTACCGGATCATGAACGAGGGGTCTATCAGATTGGGATGCGCAAAAGGACTATGGAAATGTTGGGCCCCTCTGGGTTGCAGACTGTTCATGTGGTTGGCGCTGCAGCGAAGACTTTGGACCTCGGATCGTTGACTTCGGCATGGTCTTCAGGATGCTACTTCTGTATGTTTCTTGTGTGATCAAGAGGAGGACTCAGTGGACCATATAATGCTCCAATGTATCTACTTGAGGTAAGTGTGGTTACAATGCTTCATGTGGGCTAAGATTGACGTGCAGATGATGCCCTCTGCGACGGATGTATTACAGGAATGGTGGCCAACTGCCCGGAAGCGGATCCCCAAGGGACATCAAAAGGGTTTTGATTCGCTGGTGGTTCTAACTTGTTGGAGTATTTGGAAGCAAAGGAATGGGCGTGTTTTTGGTGGCCAAGGAATTAGCAACAAAGAGGAACTCTCCACGAAGATCTACCAAGAGCTGCGACTTTGGCTAGTGGCAAGAGCAAGGAGTGCGCAACGCTTGTGTGAGTAGTCGTGTATGGTAGGAGTAGAAGTGGGAGTCTTTTTGGCTTTGCCCTCTTATGGTGATGGTCAAAACAATCCTCTTGTAATTATTTCCCCCTTCTATAAAGCTTAGGTACGCTCTTGGCATACTCTCAAAAAAAATAAGCCGCCAGTTAAATAGAACTTTCGATAGACATTAGCCCCCAAGTGCCAAGTGTTATTGCATGCAAAAAGCTTGGGACTTGATATGTTGAACTAACTTTTGAATTATGATGTTGATCCGTTTTATGAACAGACCACCACTGCTCTCAACTTCAATCAGAGTTGTCTAAATTGAAGAATCGCTTGGAGCTGCAGGAGACTGAGACCCAGAGGGCAAACTCAAAATTTGAATTCAGCGTATCTGAACAAGAAAAACTGAAGGCCGACTTTGAAGTTGAGAAAAATGCCTGGGCTCAAGAAAATATTGCCTTGACCAATCGAGCTGAAAAAGTAGAGGCAGCTCTTGAAGAGGTGACCACTGAATTGTCCGGCTTAAAATGCCATGTGTCTCAGATGGTCTCGGCTATCTTTGGTAAGTTGCCTTACGAGTGTCAAGTATTGAGTCTCTCTCTTGATCATATGAACTGTCTTTAACTCATTTGTTATTACTATGTAGGCCCCAGGAGCACCAACCTCAACCAAGACATGCTTGTGAAGCTGAAGGCGGTTTATACATTGGTAGAGCAGCTTTACACTGGTGCTTAGCTGCAATGGCCATAGTTGCTCTGTCCAATGAAGCCCCCAGAGTCCTGGTTGATGTGCTAAGGAAGCTTTTTGTGCTGCCCCAGTGGTTTAATGAAATAAAGCGTTCATCTGCAAGAGCAAGAGCCATGAGTGCTTTAAGCCGGGCCAAAGCATGGCTACCGGAATTAGACCCGGCCGACATCGCCATTCGGTACCCAAGCCTCAAGGAGGATGGCACTCCATTTGAACAGACGGACTTTGTTTCTTGTGTGAAGGAGATACGTCTTGTGGCTAGCCTTATTGCCAATGAGATAGACCTCACCAAGTACCATCTAGCTTACGACATGGGAAATCAGAGGCAGCCAACACCGACTTATAAAGTGACAAGCCTGATCCCCCCAATCCGTAAGCACACCTTTGCCCTCGAAGTTGCCCCTGTCCAGGCTAATTGATGATGAAGCTGAGTTTCAAGCTTTGAATGGCATTGACTGGTCGTTATCAACCTTCCAGGGCGTGGAACAGGACAAAGAAGTGGAGAAGGTTGATCCAGAAGCCTCGGACCAGCAGAGGCAGGAAGATTGATCCGCTGGGCGGTTCATATTTGTGACTTTGAAAAACAATTGATCATTTAGACTCGGGGAGTCATGTAATAGGGTAGCAATAACTTTGCTATGTCATGCCATCATGCACATTTTCGTGCTCAACATTGTTAAGCCGCCCTCTTATATTTACCCTTTCTACACTTATCATTTGTTTGACTTGTGCATAAGAAAATCCTTTAACTATCCTGCACACAGAAATAGATCACAAGATCCCTTGGCGGTTTACCGCAGGGCGGGTCATAATATCTCATATAAAACCACTGATGTATAAAAAGGAGTCATAGATAAGCCTGGTATGAATCAGAATTTGAAATATAACTATAATAGTAATATCATACCTGTGATATTGAATTTGTACTGCCGGTTTATGTGACCTATGCAGTAAGGGTGATAACCCAATCTTTAGAAGCCAAAACTTCCAAATGTATATGATTGTCATATGTTGGCGACTTATCATTGAAAATCAAGCCGGGTTAATCAAAACTACATATAAGTTTCAGATGTAAGCAAAAAAGGTATCAATAGAAACCCGGAAAACTGTGTCAAAAGACTTAAATCAACAAGGAGGGAAAAAACACGAGGCTTCTGATTCGAATACGATCAGTAAGCCGGACCAAAAGGGTTAATGGCTATGTTCTCTTTGGTGAATGACACCTATGTTTGAACAGGAAGCCCCCAAGTGGCTTTTGGCATTGCGCCGATCAAGTGGGTACCGACAGCTATGTTCTCTTTGGTGAATGACACCTATGTTTGAAAGCCCCCAAGTGACCTTGAGACTTTTTTAATGACTCTAATTCGAATACGATCAGAGTCAGACCAAAAGGGGTTAAGCTATGATTCGAATACGATCTAGCCCCCAAATGATCAAATTGTTTGAACAGCTATGATTCGAATACGATCAGGAAGTTGTGCCAAAGGAGTTAAGCTAGATTCGAATACGATCAGCCCCCAATGGTCTAAATTTTTAACGACTCTGATTCGAATACGATCAGGATCGGACCAAAAGGGGTTAAGATATGATTCGAATATGATCCAGCCCCCAAATGATCAAGAGGTTTTGAACACCTATGATTTGAATATGATCAGGAAGCTGTGCCAAAAGGGTTAAGCTAGATTCAAATACGATTAGCCCCCAATGGTCTTTGAAATTATGACGATGAAGACACATGATCGTTGAGGATGAAAAGGACATAGGTCCTACTTTATTATATTTATCATAATATATACACCATCAAAAATATGTACATCATAAGAGCCGGCGGCTCAAGTGTAGTAAGGCCGAAGATGGGTGATATTCCAAGGCCGGCGGGTCTCCTCCTTTGACTTACGTGAGTCTTTGTGCTCTCGAACATCGATAAGGTAGTATGACCCATTCTTCAATTTCTTGCTGACCACAAAGGGCCCTTCCCAAGGTGAGGACAACTTGTGCATATCTGTTTGATCCTGGATGAGCCGGAGCACCAAATCACCTTCCTGAAAGGTTCTGGACTTAACCCGGTGGCTATGGTAGCGGCACAGGTCTTGTTGATAAATTGCCGAACGGGCTGTTGCAAGGTCATGCCTCTCATCCAAGAGGTCAAGTGCATCCTGACGTGCTTGCTCATTATCAGCTTCAACGTAAGTTGCCACGCAAGGAGAGTCATGACGGATGTCACTAAGGAGAACCGCCTCTGCTCCATATCCATGAAGAAAGGCGTGTAACCCATAGACCTGTTGGGGGTAGTATTGATACTCCATATGAAAGAAGGTAACTCCTCCACCCAATAGCCTGGCATCCGTTGCAAAGGAACCATAAGCCGGGGCTTGATGCCTCTCAAAATTTCTTGATTGGCTCTTTCAGCTTGACCATTGGATTGAGGATGAGCTATTGATGATACATCACAACAAATATGCTCACATTGACAAAACTCTTTCATAGCACCTTTGGACAAGTTAGTGCCATTATTAGTTATGATACTATGGGGAAAGCCAAAAAGGAAAATCACCTTTTAATGAATTGAACCGCCGTTGCCGCGTCACACTTACTGACTGGCTCTACTTCAACTCACTTTGTGAATTTGTCAACTACCACCAAGAGGTGGGTCTTTTTATCCTTGGACCTTTTAAAAGGCCCAACCATGTCAAGCCCCTAGACTAAAAATGGCCAAGTAATTGGAATCATCCTCAATTCTTGAGTCGGCACGTGAGCTCACCATGAAAATTTCTGACAACCCTCACATTTACTGACCAAATCCTCTGCATCAGCGTGAGCCGTCAGCCAATAAAATCCATGACGAAAAGCTTTGGCCACAAGGGACTTTGAATCGGCATGGTGACCACAATCTCCTTCATGAATCTCATGAAGAATCTCTTGGCCCTCCTCAGGAGAAACACAACGCTGAAACGCCCCAGTGACACTGCGATGATGTAACTCACCATTGGCAATTGTCATTGACTTAGACCATCGGGTTATCTGCCAGGCCAAAGTTTCATCCTCAAGTAACTCGCCCCAGGTCATATAAGCCAAATATGGTATTGTTCAATCTGGGATGACGTGAAGAGCCGCCACCAATTGTGCTTCCGGGTCAGGAACGGCAAGATCCTCCTCAGTAGGCAATTTGACAGAAGGGTTATGCAGAACATCCAAGAAAGTGTTAGGCGGCACCGACTTACACTGAGATCCCAACCGGCTCAAAGCATTAGCCGCCTCGTTCTTTCTGCGATCAATGTGCTCCACTTGATAACCCTTGAAGTACCCAGCAACACATCAACTTCTCGGTGATAAGACGCCATGAGGGGATCCTTGGAATCCCATTTGCCTGAGACTTGTTGAGCCACCAAATCTGAGTCGCCAAAGCACCTCACCCGGCTTAAGTTCATCTCCTTAGCCATCCGAAGACCATGGAGCAAGGCCTCATACTCAGTTGCATTGTTAGTGCAGGGAAACATCAACCCTAGCACATAACAAAATTTGTCACCTCTAGGGGAAGCTAAGACAACTCCAGCCCCCGAGCCCTCCAATTGCCTGGACCCATCAAAGTGAATAGTCCAATATGTGTTATCCGGCTTCTCTTCAGGCATCTGCAGCTCTGTCCAGTCATTGATGAAATCCACTAGTGCTTGAGACTTGATAGCAGTGCAAGGCATATACTTCAAACCATGAGGCCCAAGCTCAATGGCCCACTTGGCGACTCGTCATGTGGCTTCTCTATTTTGAGTGATATCTCCTAAAGGAGCAGAACTGACCACCGTGATGGGATGACCCAGAAAATATGGTTTAAGCTTTCAGTTGGCCATGAACACCCCATAAACAAGCTTCTGCCAATGTGGATATCTCTGCTTGGACTCAATAAGCACCTCACTGATGTAGTAGACCAGCCGTTGAACCGGATATTCCTTGCCAGCCTCCTTGCGCTCCACCACAATGGCCACACTGGCAGTACGGGTGTTAGCAGCCACATATAACAACAACGGCTCCTTATCAATGGGAGCAGCAAGAACTGGCGGCTAAGCTAGCTGCCTCTTCAAGTCCTCAAATGCGTCGTTAGCAGCATCACTCCAGACGAAGTAATCTGTTTTCTTCATCATCTGATACAGTGGTATAGCCTGCTCACCCAACCGGCTTATGAACCGGCTTAAGGCAGCAATATGACCAGCCAGACATTGAACATCATTGATACACGCTGGCTTAGCCAGGGAGGTGATGGCCTTGATCTTCTCCGGGTTAGCCTCAATGCCTCTGTTCGAAACCAGAAAATCCAAAAGCTTGCCTGCTGGTGCACCAAAAATGCACTTGGCCGGGTTAAGCATCATCTTGTAGACCCGGAGATTATCAAAGGTCTCCTTCAAATCATCTATCAAGGTTTATTTCTCTATGGATTTCACCACAATGTCGTCCACACAAGCATGAACGTTGCGCCCAATCTGATTGTGAAGAAAATTCTGCACACATCGCTGATAAGTCGCCTGCGCACTCTTGAGCCCAAAAGGCATAGACACATAGCAGAAGGCTCCAAAGGGAGTAATGAAAGCCGTCTTCTCTTGGTCCTTAACTGGCATCTTGATTTGATGATAACCAGAATAAGCATCCAAAAAGCTCAAGCGCTCACAACCCGCTGTAGCATCAATGATTTGATCAATACGGGGGAGAGCCAAAGGATCAGCCGGACAAGCCTTGTTTAAGTCCTTGTAATCCACACACATGCGCCAAGTGCCATTCTTCTTAAGCACTAACACCGGGTTAGCCAACCACTCTGGATGAAAAACTTCAACAATGAACCCAGCCACCAAGAGCCAGGCGACTTCTTCACCAATGGCCCTACGCCTCTCCTCGTTGAACCACCGGAGGAATTGCTTGTCCGGCTTAAATTTTGGATCAATATTAAGAGTGTGCTCAGTGAGTTCCCTCGATACACCCAGCATGTCAGACGGTTTCCATGCAAAGATGTCATGGTTCTCACGGATGAACTCGATGAGCGCACTTTCCTATTTTGGATCCAAACTAGCACTGATACTGAACTGCTTGGATGAGTCGTGTCCTGCGGTAGAATCGATGATTTGATCGATGCGGGGGGGGGGGAGGGGGTCCTTGGGGCAAGCCTTATTAAGGTCCTTGAAATCGACACATGGGCGCCAGGATTTGTCCTTCTTTGGTACCATCACCAGGTTTGCTAGCCAGTCCCGGTGTTTTATTTCTCTGATGAATCCGGCTTCGACTAACTTGGCTAGCTCCTCTCCCATGGCTTGTCGTTTAGGTTCTGAAAAACGCTGAAGAGTCTCCTTGACCGGCTTGTATCCCATCAGTATGTTTAGGCTATGCTCGGCCAGCCTGTGTGGGATACCTAGCATGTCTGAAGGATGCCAGGCGAAGATGTCCCAATTCTCGCGCAAGAACACTCACAGTGCGGCGTCTATTGGGGGGTTCAGTTGTGCCCCGATGTATGTTGTTTCTGTAGAGTCCGTTGGGTGGACTTGGAAATTGACTATTTCGTCTGCTGGTTTGAAAGAGGTGGACTTGGATCGCTTGTCGAGTATCACGTCGTCCCTGTCCATAGTAGAGCGCAGCACAGTTAGTTCTTCGGCCGTGAGGGCTTCAGATAATGCCTCAAGGGCCAGGGCGGCGGTTTTATTTTCGGCGCGGAGTGCTACGTCCGGGTCACTGGCTAGAGTGATGATTCCATTGGGTCCGGACATCTTGAGCTTCATGTACCCGTAATGGGGGATAGCTTGGAAGCTCATGAATGCATCCCGCCCTAAAAGGGTGTGGTATCCGCTACTGAACGGGGCCACTTGGAATGTGATTTCTTCGGACCTGTAATTCTCCGGTGTGCCGAATACCACATCTAGTGTGATTTTTCCCGCACATCATGCCTCCCGACTAGGGATAATTCCTCTGAAGGTCGTTCTGCTTTGCTCAATGCGGCTCTTGTCTATTTCCATTTTGTTGAGGGTTTCCTAATAGATGAGGTTTAATCCGCTGCCACCATCCATGAGCACTTTAGTAAGCCGGAAGCTGTCCACAATTGGACTAAGGACCAAAGCAGCAGGTGCTTGGACTGTTCGGAATTGAGGTTTGTCACTGGCATTGAAGGTTATGGCCATGTCGTTCCATGGATTTATTGCTGCAACATGGCAGACTTCGATGAGGCTGCGGAGTGCTCTCTTGCGCCTGATATTTGAGGTGAAAGTCTTGAAGACTGTCAATACTATATAGTTGTTTTCTACGGGATGATGCTCTGCAGTATCGTTAATGCGGAGATCCTCGCCGCTCTTGGCCACCTGCCGAAGTATCCAACATGATCTAAGGTTGTGTGTTGGTATGGTATCCGGTGTGGTGTGAATTTTGCATGGACCATTGAGCCATCCCTCCAATACGGTTCCACGCCCTATAGTGGGCTTTGGTTTCTTTGTAATTGGATCGGGTGATCTGCGAGAGTGCACCCTTTTAGTTCGGACAAGGGGTTTAGTGAGGGCCGAAGGATCTCAGAATTTTGCTTGGGTTTTCCAGGCGCTTTCCATCGCACAGTACTTCTGTACTATCGCTGCCAAGTCAGGCGAAGTGTGCTATGTCATGGCGACTTATGGTGTTGAGGACTCCCTTGTCCGTGCAATGTTTGCAAAAGAATGAGATTGCGTCTTCCTCGCGATAGTTCTTGACCATGCTCATTACAAGGAGGAATCTGGCCCAAAAGTGATGTACTGTCTCTTGGGATTGTTGTCTAATGTGGGAAAGATCGCTTGTATCTGGGTGGGTGGGTGGATTTAAGTCCAAACCCTGACCCGGTCTAAGACCCAGGGGCAGAGGAGCTCCCGAACTTGGCAGTTCGGGCTCCAGGATGTTGCCCAATTTTTCTGGCCCGCTGTCCGATTCCAGGTTCGGAGCTTGGGCCATGTCCTCCCGTGGACAGGTATCCAGCTCGGAGAGCTCGGGAATCCGGACATAGTTTGTCCTCAAAATAGAGGAAGAATTGCTGCATTGCTCCTCCACCACCGCTATCTGATGGGTGACCGGCGGAGAGTTAATCTCCCTTTGATTGGGTTTAAGCCCAATTCAATCATAGTCCGTAGCGACTCCCAAGGCGGCGATGCGATCCAAGAGCTTGTTCAAGGACGAGAGCTCCATTGGATCCATCTGCTCGGTGAATTCCGAGTTGATGTGGAGGCTATTTTTGATGACCCAAGAAGTCATCGTCGGCGCGGCGGCCGAACGGGCGGTCATGACGAAGCCGCCTAGTCGGAGAGTTTGACCTAAAGCCAGGGCTCCCCCAGAGGTGACGTTGCCCTTGATAACAAGGCGAGCCATCAAGCCTTACCGTGACGGCACAGTGGAACTCTCAATGAAAGCACCAATGTCGGTGTCAAAACCGACGGATCTCGGGTAGGGGGTCCCGAACTGTGCGTCTAAGGCTAATGGTAACTGGAGGCGAGGACACAATGTTTACCCAGGTTTGGGCCCTCTCTATGGAGATAATACCCTACTTCCTGCTTGATTGATCTTGATGATATGAGTATTACAAGAGTTGATCTACCACGAGATCATAGCGGCTAAACCTAGAAGCTAGCCTATGATTATGATTGTTCTCGTTCTACGGACTAAACCCTCCGGTTTATATAGACACCGGAGGGGGCTAGGGTTACACAGAGTCGGTTACAGAGAAGGAAATCTACATATCCGAATTGCCAAGCTTGCCTTCCACGCAAAGGAGAGTCCCACCCAGACACGGGACAAAGTCTTCAATCTTGTATCTTCATAGTCCAACAGTCCGGCACAAGTACATAGTCCGGCTGTCCGAGTACCCCCTAATCCACGACTCCCTCAGCTGGCCTCCCTGGCCAGATTGCTGATTGTAGCCACCCTGATTACCTTGATTAAAACTGCCCTGATGACCTTGGGGGCCCTGGAAGTTGGAATTAGAACCGCCACCCCCATAACCCGGGCCCTGGAAGTCGTCGCCGCCTGAGACACCGCCTAGTCCATGATTGTCGTCAAACACGTTAGAGTTTTTAAAAGCCTTCATAATCGTACAGTCCTTCCGAAGGTGAGTTGTTGGTTTCTCCGATGTGCCATGCCTTGGACAGGGCTCATTCATCAACTGCTCAAGAGTAGGACCTGACCCGCCGGTCCGAGGAGGCGGCCTCCCCTTACGATGTTGATTGTTGCCCTGTGCATTGGTGTTAGCCACAAACTCCGAGCTACCATCAGCCTTGCGTTTACTGTTGCCCCCTTGATTCACCGGGTTATGCTGCGGGCCCCTAGTGTTGCTGTTCTTCTTTCCCTTCCCTGTCTTCCTATCGTCAGACTCGGGGTCCTTGGTACTATCAAAATCGGCATATTTGACTAGAGCCGCCATTAGCTGGCCCATGTCATTACAATCGCGCTTGAGCCGCCCTAGCTTTTGATTAAGAGGCTCAAAACAGCAATTTTTCTCTAACATTAAGACTGCAGAGCCGGTGTTCATGTTATCGGATGAATGTATGATAGCCTTGACCCGGCGCACCCAATGAGTTGTGGATTCACCCTCCTCTTGCTTGCAATTAGTCAAGTCCAATCGACATGGGCTGCTTGCATGTGTCCTTAAAGTTCTGAATGAATTGGGACTTTAACTCTGCCCATGAACCGCTGGAATTAGCCGGCAGCCCCTTTAACCAAGTACAGGCCGTTCCATCCAGCATCATGGTGAAGTACTTGGCATACGCAGCGTCACTGACTTCCAATAACTCCATGGCCATCTCATAACTTTCAATCCACGCCTCAGGGGGTAAGTCAGGTGTGTAATTCGGCACCTTCCGAGGTCCTTTGAAATCCTTGGGTAAACACTCATTACGCAGAGCCGACACACCCTTGCAGATCTCGAGGTTACGCCTGCTTCAACCGAGGTCGTTGGATAAACCGAAAGGGATTAGCGAGGACTGTGGGCGCCAACTATCGTGGAAAGATCATGATAGATGTCCTAGCAAAAGGACTTAGTCATGGAGCCATTGCAACTAGGAAGCTTAAAGGGGTTTAAACGGGACAAAGGACACGGGAGTTTATACTGGTTCGGCCCCTTGCGGTGATGGTAAAGGCCTAATCCAGTTTGAGGTGGTATTGCTTATGTCTCGATTACCAGGGAGCGAATCCGCTTGACCTAGCTTTCGATCTAATATTACTTGCCCTGAACCACCGTTGGGTCGTCCCTTTATATACAGAGGTCGATGCCCAGCGGCTCACGGAGTCTCGGCCAGCTCATAAACAGTGTCCGGCTCGGTGACTATCTATTCTTGCCTTACAATACAAGTCATACATATATGGTGGTTTATCTATACGGGCCTTAAGCCGCCTTTGGGCCTTCGGCCCTTAACTTAACCGCCATCTTCCAATATCGTCATGGGCTTTATATTATGAATCGCCATAGGTATAACCCGGCCCCTCCTGGGCGGGTCATACCTAGTAGTTATATCCCCAACAGTTTGGTATTCCTTTTCTGCAAAACTCGAAAATAGGCAAAAAAACAGAAATGGCACTGGGCCCTCGATTAATAGGTTAGTCCCAAAAATAATATAAAATGGCATATTAAAGCCCATTAAACATCCAAAAAAGATAATGTAATAGCATGGAACAATCAAAAAATATAGATACGTTGGAGACGTATCAAGCATCCCCAAGCTTAATTCCTCCTCGTCCTCGAGTAGGTAAATGATAAAAGCAGAATTTTTGATGTGGAATGCTACCTACCATATTTATCAATGTAATTTTCTTTATTGTGGCATGAATGTTCAGATCCAAAAGTTTCAAGACAAAAGTTTAATATTGACATAAAAACAATAATACTTCAAGCATGCTAACAAAGCAATCATGTCTTCTCGTAACATGGCCAAAAAAAGCTATCCCTACAAAATCATATAGTCTGGCTATGCTCTATCTTCATCACACAAAATATTTAAATTATGCACAACCCCGATGACAAGCCAAGCAATTGTTTCATACTTTTGATGTTCTCAAACTTTTTCAATCTTCACGCAATACATGAGCGTGAGCCATGGACATAGCACTATAGGTGGAATAGAATGGTGGTTGTGGAGAAGACAAGAAGGAGGAAGATAGTCTCACATCAACTAGGCGTATCAACGGGCTATGGAGATGCCCATCAATAGATATCAATGTGAGTGAGTAGGGATTTCCATGCAATGGATGCACTAGAGCTATAAGTGTATTAAAGCTCAAAAAGAAACTAAGTGGGTTTGCATCCAACTTGCTTGCTCACAAAGACCTAGGGCACTTTGAGGAATCCCATCATTGGAATATACAAGCCAAGTTCTATAATGAAAAATTCCCACTAGTATATGAACGTTACAACATAGGAGACTCTCTATCATGAAGATCATGGTGCTACTTTGAAGCACAAGTGTGGAAAAAGGATAGTAACATTGCCCCTTCTCTCTTTTTCTATCTTTTTTTTTATTTGGGCCTTCTCTTTTTTATGGCCTCTTTTTTTCGTACGGAGTCTCATCCCGACTTGTGGGGGAATCATAGCATCCATCATACTTTCCTCACATGGGACAATGCTCTAATAATGACAATCATCACACTTTTATTTACTTACAACTCAATACTTAGAACAAAATATGACTATGTGAATGCCTCCGGCAGTGTACCGGTATGTGCAATGATTCAAGAGTGACATGTATGAAAAAATTATGAAACGGTGGCTTTGCCACAAATACAATGTCAACTACATGATCATGCAAAGCAATATGACAATGATGGAGCGTGTCATAATAAACGGAACGGTGGAAAGTTGCATGGCAATATATCTCGGAATGGCTATGGAAATGCCATAATAGCTAGCTATGGTGGTTGTTTAGAGGAAGGTATATGGTGGGTGTATGGTATCGGCGAAAGTTGTGCGACACAAGGAGGCTAGCAATGGTGGAAGGGTGAGAGTGCGTATAATCCATGGACTCAACATTAGTCATAAAGAACTCACATACTTATTGCAAAAATCTAATAGTTATCGAAACGAAGTACTACGTGCATGCTCCTAGGGGGATAGATTGGTAGGAAAAGACCATCGCTCGTCCCCGACCGC
Organism: Triticum aestivum; assembly: GCF_018294505.1. NCBI lineage: Eukaryota > Viridiplantae > Streptophyta > Magnoliopsida > Poales > Poaceae > Triticum > Triticum aestivum. Next base: position 271,016,321 of record NC_057795.1, on the reverse strand, counting down.
CACTCATAAGGAAGACAATCAATAAATAAATCATGCTCCAACTTCATCACATAACGGTTCACCATATGTGCATGCTACGGGAATCACGAACTTTAACACAAGTATCTCTCAAATTCACAACTACTCGACTAGAATGACTCTAATATTACCATCTTCATATCTCAAAACAATCATAAAGAATCAAACTTCTCATAGTATTCAATGCACTTTATTTGAAAGTTTTTATTATACCTGTCGGTATCAAAACCGTCGGATCTCGGGTAGGGGGTCCCAAGCAGTGCGTCTTAGGATCAATGGTAACAGGAGGCAAGGGACACAATGTTTACCCAGGTTCGGGCCCTCTTGATGGAGGTAAAACCCTACGTCCTGCTTGATTGATATTGATGATGTGGGTATTACAAGAGTTGATCTACCACGAGATCAGAGAGGCTAAACCCTAGAAGCTAGCCTATGGTATGATTGTTGTTGTATATCTCTATCGACTAGCCTGGCCTCGGTTTATATAATGCACCAGAGGCCTAGGATAACAAGAGTCCTAGCCGAATACGCCGGTGGGGGAGGAGTCCTTGTCTTGATCGCCAAGTCTTGTGGAATCTTCCTTGTATGCGGCAACTGTCCGGACTGGCCCATGAGTATACGGCCATGGGGATCCTTGGCCCAATCCAACTGATCGGGAGACGACGTGGTGAGTACCCCCTAGTCCAGGACACCGTCAGTAGCCCCCTGAACCGGTCTTCAAGTTGGGGACGCTCCTCGATTCTTCCGAACTGTTCTTCATCTTCGGTCTTCGGTCTTGAAAACTGGTTCAACAAATCTTCTCACCTTCGATCTTGAGGATCGCCGAAATGCATTCGACGAGTTTACACGTCGGGTATCCGAGGAGCCCCTTTAAGTTTCCGGCCTTTATCAATGCCTTGTTATTTTTATGCCACACCTCGGGTTTGAAGTTGTTCCCGGGCGGCAACGTCCTCTTGCGTCCGAGCTCCAACGCCGGACTGCATTCGAGGTATCTTTTGCAGCCGAGCACCAATGCCGGACTGCTTCCCAGCTCTAACGCCGGACTATGTATCCGAGCTCCAACGCCGGACGGTATCCGAGCTCCAACACCGGACTATGTATCCGAGCTCCAACGCCGGACTGTATCCGAGGTGTCGTAAATCACCTTAGTTCAAAGAAGTTTGAAGGAGTTTAGCCGAGCTTAATGCCGGAAGTGCCCTCTATGGAGCCAGCCACTAGCGCACGAGCTTTACGCCGGACTACTTCTGAGGTTGTGCACCACCCCGAATGTGGGCCGATTTTTGTCAATATTTTTTATTGGTGCCAGTAGCCCTCAAGGTGGGTATTGGTCTAAAACCCGAGATGCACATGAAGGATGACATAAGACCGCTGATCCCCATAGCCGCTGAGACTCATGTTGATTTGCAAAATCGGTCTGAGGATCAAGTCCTAGCTCGGCAGAATACTTCGGGACACAAAAAGCGGCATGCTCAGTCCTCGAGACTCGGGTTGGGTGCGGTCGACCAACCTGAGGATCAAAATCTCCTCGGAAACTGTATTGCACTTAAAATTTTCTGCATAGAACAGGTAATGCAATAGCCCCCGAGACACTGGTCGGGTGGCAACACCAGATGAGGGGATCGATGTGCCCCTTTAATATTTGTAAATAATAAGCCCGAAGCCCAGTAGCCCCCGAGCCTTAATGCGGGCACGGGAGGCCGAATTAAGGATCGATATCCATAGTAAAATCACAAATTATGTGTAATGACTCTATGTATCCAAGTACTTTACATCATTAATGCTCGGATCCGCATTGTACAAAACTTTGTTGACCGACCATCGGCTTCCACCTCCTCGGCCAATAGCCGAGGAGTGTTTGTCCTTACTTTGTAAAGCCTTTATGAGGGCAAAGATTTACAACAAACAAGGCAATCCGGCCATACGGTTTTATAAACAAAGGTACGCGGAGAGACATGTTATATTACTGTTTAACAGAAGAAATGTCTTCCAAAGAAAATAGTCCCGCTATCGGTTCCTTTCTTTGGGTTGTCATGCTAAGCATGATCATGAAACCTCAGCTCCAATGTAAGAGCAAAATATCGAGGATTTAGTTTGGGAGGCCAGTTAATAGCCCCCGGTAGTGTTCGGCGACAGTCGAGGTCAAGCCGTAGACACTTCGGCCATTGTTATGAATGGCCCATTGTTTAACACCGTCATTGGATCGCCGACCAGTTTACGCTTATTGTGACAGTCAGTTTTCGGCTTTCTCCACTGAGGTGCTTAACCATGTGAGCTAGAAGCACAATCGCATTGGTTCTCCCTTTGCACACCTAGCCGAACAAAGCAGAACATAGGAGGCAAGCGCAGGAGCCGGGCAACCCAACTATTGACCGAAGACACAATTCGAAACCGATGCATATATAGCAATATCCGAGAATGTTTTTGCCGAATCTCTAAAGGTGTCCGGCGTTGCACTGCGAGACTTGTGCTGAAAACACACAAATAGTTTAAAAGTGCCATGGGCTCGAAAAGCCAAAAAACTTATTCAAAAAGGTTAATGTCCGAACTAGATCAAGTGTTCGGCGCCAATTCGAAAATTGGACTTTAGAAAAAAAAGGTGCTTCTGCCGTGCTTTAACATGACACATCCTATCTCAAAACTTCAGGCGGGTCAGCCTACGGCTTCAACCTCCTATCGTGAAGGCGGAGTACTTCTTACTAGGCCAGTTTAGCAAACTAAACTCTAGCGGCTTTGAGAGAGAAATTAGGCTCCCCGCTAGTGACCGCACACTTGTGTCGAAAAAAGGAGTGATAAATAATAATAATAACTTTGCAACGACTAAGAAGAAAAACACTTATCATAAAACGGCTTATATAAATTTAAGAGCCCCCAAGTGACTTGGGTAAAAGAATGATTGCATGTACCGAAGTACTTATATCATATCTATGTTCAACCGAACTTTAAACGCGTCTTAACCGACCGTCGGCTTCTCCCTCTTCGGTCAAGGACCGAAAAGTGTTATGTACTCCATCTATCGAGAATATCGACGGTGTTTCCAATAACCAGGCAATCAGGTCATAAGGCTGTAATAGACAAAGCGCGCTCAGGGAACTTATGCTATATTACTGCGAAGAGTAAGAAGCATCTTCGAAGAAAATAGTACCCCCACCGATACCTTTCTTCGGTGCTCATTGTTATTATGAACTTGTGCAATAGATTTTTTGTACTCATGGGTTCCGTTATGTGCCAACCATGATTGAAAACAATAAGAGCGCTAGCTTTTGGCTTCACCCAGTCTGAGGTCCGGCTCGGTTGACCCGATCGTGACAATCGCAGAGGTGCTCCCTTTACTCCCTAGCCGAACAATCGGGAACGTAGGGGTAAGCATAGGAGCCAGGCAACCCAGCTTGCAAATCGCTTAAGTCAATATGGTGCATATTGTGGCGTAATACACGAACAAGGAACGAAGCCGTACAAGTATAACCATATGCAAGAGGAAAAAGCTTCATGAAGGAAGCCCCCAAGTAAACGGGGTATTTGAATTTGCTCATCACAAACAAAGTTTGGACAAGGAAATTTTTACAAGCAACTTTTTTCCAAAAAAGTATAATGCTTGGTTGAGCCGAACACAAGTTAAAAATTTAAAAGTTTGAGCATGAAGGCAATTTAGCTGGTTAATGTGTTCGGTATTGATGACGCGGTCCGAGCTTGATGCAGGACAAGGTTCCATCCCCCAAGCCGGTACCGAGGTGGCGGAGCAAAGAGCTCGGCACTCCGAAGTGATGACATAGCATGGTCAATGCAGGATAGCAGGGTGATGCCGAAGTCCCCGGCATGGGGTAATGAAGTGTTGACGAAGCCCCCCGTCCAGCTGAGGTGACGCCAAAGGATATAGTCCGGCTGGATCATTTTCCTATGCACAAAAAATAGTGCAAACCAGAGATAATAAAAAAAATCGTTGCATAACAAATAATTTATGCAGAGTGAGTAATAAAAGAAATATGGCATGGCGCCGAAGTCAATGTCGATGCAGGACAGTGGCGTGATGCGGTAAAGGCATGGCAAGGCCTGAATTCATAGGTCGGTTCGAGTTCCGGATGCGGCGTTCGCCGGACTATGTATGGAAACTGACCGAACCATCATGCGACCGTCGTTAATGCGGCCATCGTTTGATAGACCTGCGTACATATGATGGACAAACCAGAGTAATAATTCGTTGGAAAAAATGAACCCAAACAAGCAAAAAAAATTAGGATTAATAGCACCTGGCTTATTTGTTGTAGCAATCCGAAGAAAGGTGATTCACAAAATTGGGACTCGATCCGCTAACCTATCGCCTGATGGGCGATAAAGCAACGGCATGGCGATGCTGGCAAAGGTTGGCTCGCCGAGGCAAAGCCCTCGGTCCAGCTAACGTGACGGAGCTGGTCGGCCAGCGACGCTAAAGTCTCCAGAGTAGGTTGATGAAGAGATGATGAAGCCCTCAGTCCAGCGATGCAGGTCGTGACGTGGTCAATGCCGGCTTGATGAAGTGACCGTGTGGCGATGCAGGTGTGCCCGCTCCGTGTAATCCATGGGGTGGTGATGTTGGTGACGATTTATCCTTCGCGATGCCGAACTATTGTTCGGCTGGCCGAGACGATGATCCGAAGAAATTGAGCTCGGCTCAACAAAGCGACGACGTGTCTAACGCAGGTCGACCGCCGTGGAGTGATGTTGTCGGGCTGGTTTGACACCGGTGCGATGGTGAAGTTCGTATTGCAAGAATACTTTTAATACTACTGGGATGTGTTTGAGAATAAAACACAACACCTCATGCGAAAACTTCCTTCAAAAAGGATGTCTGAGATCCCGTTCATAAAGAAGATGAATTTGGGTCGAATTCGTTCTCGCGCAGAAAACAGATCCAAAAAGTGATGCACTAATCGGAAGTTTCCCGGAGTTTGGACGGTCGGATCGAGCTGAATTTTTGGCAGGTGGTAGATATGGGAATTACGCAGCAAATCAACGGTTGGATCCTCCAAAGGACATCCGAGCTAGATGCTGGATACCACGTCCTAAACTCGTCCGGATTCTCGTCCAGATTCAACAGGGCTCCGGTATATCGGAGATTGCCGGAGATTCCTCCATCGGAACTCGACGAAGTTTTTGCAGGGTTGTTGTAGACTTAATTCCGCATAATTCTACCGAATTAATCGTTTAAGCGACACCCGAGGAGGCGGTGGCGGCGGATACAAGTTTGATGTCCAGAAAAATAGCACGGTCGCCTGAGGGCAATGTTGACGTTGAGCCCTCGAGCTCCATGGATGACTCCTCCATGATCTTGATAGAGATCGGAGTTGGTGTTGATGAAGGCCTTCATCCGAACATGACGATCGGAGGTAGGGTGCAGTCCTCGGTCAAGCCAAGGGGACCAGTCGAGCTAGTGATGAAGAAGCCGACGTCGCAGTTGACCTGCAGTCGAACCATTGATCCTTTCGTCGATCACACAGCGGAACTCTCAATGAAAGCACCAACGTCGGTATCAAAACCGGCGGATCTCGAGTAGGGGGTCCCAAGCAGTGCGTCTTAGGATCAATGGTAACAGGAGGCAAGGGACACAATGTTTACCCAGGTTCGTGCCCTCTTGATGGAGGTAAAACCCTACGTCCTGCTTGATTGATATTGATGATGTGGGTATTACAAGAGTTGATCTACCACGAGATCAGAGAGGCTAAACCCTAGAAGCTAGCCTATGGTATGATTGTTGTTGTATATCTCTATCGACTAGCCTGGCCTCGGTTTATATAATGCACCAGAGGCCTAGGATAACAAGAGTCCTAGCCGAATACGCCGGTGGGGGAGGAGTCCTTGTCTTGATCGCCAAGTCTTGTGGAATCTTCCTTGTATGCGGCAACTGTCCGGATTGGCCCATGAGTATACGGCCATGGGGATCCTCAACCCAATCCAACTGATCGGGAGACGACGTGGTGAGTACCCCCTAGTCCAGGACACAGTCAATACCCATCTTGGATGCCCATCATATTAGGATTAATTTTATAACCAAAGCAAATTACCATGCTGTTATAAAAGACTCTCAAAATAATATAAGTGAAGCATTAGAGTTCAACAATTTCTATAAAATAAAACCACTGCCGTGCTCTAAAAAGATATAAGTGAAGCACTAGAGCAATATTGCCTAGCTCAAAAGATATAAGTGAAGCACATAGAGTATTCTAATAAATCACGATTCATGCGTGTCTCTTCCAAAAGGTGTGTACAGCAAGGATGATTTTGGTAAACTAAAAATCAAAGACTCAAATCATACAAGACGCTCCAAGCAAAACACATATCATGTGGTGAATAAAAATATAGCCTCAAGTAAAGTTGCCGATAGACGAAGACGAAAGAGGGGATGCCTTCCGGGGCATCCCCAAGCTTAGGCTTTTGGTTGTCCTTGAATTTTACCTTGGGGTGCCTTGGAAATCCCCAAGCATAGTCTCTTGCCACTCCTTATTCCAAAGTCCATCAAATCCTTGCCCAAAACTTGAAAACTTCACAACACAAAACTCAACAGAAAATCTCATGAGCTCCGTTAGTATAAGGAAATAAATCACCACTTTAAGGTACTGTTGTGAACTCATTCTTTATTTATATTGGTGTAAAACCTACTGTATTCCAACTTCTATGGTTATACCCCCCGACACTACTCATAGATTCATCAAAATAAGCAAACAACACGCAAAAAACAGAATCTGTGAAAAACAGAACAGTCTGTAGTAATCTGTAACTTTTGAATACTTCTGTAACTCCAAAAATTCTGAAATAAACTGGTGGACATGAGGAATTTGTCTATTAATCTTCTAAAAAAATAATCAACTTAAAAGCACTCTTCTGTAAAAAAATGATAGTTATTCTCGTGAACGCAAAAGTTCTTGTTTTTTAAGCAAGATCGCATTGACTTCACCCAAGTCTTCCCAAAGGTTCTACTTGGCACAAACACCAATTAAAACATAAAACCACATCTAACCAGAGTCCATATGAATTATTTATTACTAAACAGGAGCAAAAAAGTAAAGAACAAAAATAAAATTGGGTTGCCTCCCAACAAGCGCTATCGTTTAACGCCCCTAGCTAGGCAAAAAAACAAGAATAGATCTAGGTATTGCCATCTTTGGTATGCAATCCATAAGTGGCTCTCATAATAGATTCATAAGGTAATTTAATTTTCTTCCTAGTAAAGTGTTCCATGCCTTTCCTTAACATAAATTGGAATCTATAGTTTCCTTCTTTCATATCAATAATTGCACCAATCGTTCTAAGGAAAGGTCTACCAAGAATAATAGGACATGTAGGATTGCAATCTATATCAAGAACAATGAAATCTGCGGGCACATAATTCCTATTTGCAACAATAAGAACATCATTAATACTTACCATAGGTTCCTTAACAGTGGAGTCCGCAAGATGCAAATTTAAAGAACAATTATCAAATTCACGGAAACCTAGCACATCACACAAAGTTTTTGGAATCATGGAAACACTAGCACCCAAATCACACAAAGCATAGCATTCATAATCTTTAATCTTAACCTTAATAGTAGGTTCCCACTCATCATAAAGTTTTCTAGGGATTGAAACTTCTAGTTCAAGCTTTTCTTCAAAACATTGCATCATAGCATCAACGATGTGTTTAGTAAAAGCTTTGTTTTGATTGTAAGCATGAGGAAAATTTAACAAGGATTGCAACAAGGAAATATAGTATATTAAAGAGCAATTATCATAATTAAATTCCTGGAAATCCAAAATAGTGGGTTCATTGCTACTTAAGGTTTTTATCTCTTCAATCTCACTTTTATCAATTTTTGCATCTAGATCTAAAAACTCCGAATCATAGGGACGCCTTTTAACTAAAGTTGACTCATCTCCAGTCCCATCTTTATCAAGATTCATATTGGAAAACAAAGATTTAATAGGAGTCACATCAATCACTTTTAGATCTTCATCATTATTATCATGAAAACTAGAAGAACACGCTTTTACAAACCAATCTTTTTTAGCACGCATCTTAGCGGTTCTTTCTTTACACTCATCAATGGAAATTCTCATGATCTTGAGAGACTCATTAGTATCATGCTTAGGGGGAATAGATCTAAGTTTCAAAGAATCAACATCAAGAGAAATTCTATCCATGTTCCTAGCCAATTCATCAATCGTAAGCATTATTTCTTCAATCAAAGCATTGAAATTCTTTTGGGAATTCGTAAATTCTTTAACGCTATTCTCAAAATAAGAGGGCAAATTATTAAAATTTCCATAAGAGTTATTGTGGGAATTAGCATAATTATTAGAGCAATTACTAGGAAACGGCCTAGGATTAAAATTGCCTCTATACACGTTGTTAACAAAATTGTTCCTACCAACAAAATTCACGTCCATAGATTCATTATTATTCTCAATCAAAGTGGACAAAGGTATATCATTATGATCAGAATAAACACTTTTATTACCAAATAATTCCATAAGTTCATCCACCTTTCCACTCAAAACATTAACCTCTTCAATCGCATGAACTTTTTTACTAGTGGATCTTTCGGTGTGCCATTGAGAATAATTAACCATAATATTATCTAGGAGCTTAGTAGCCTCTCCTAAAGTGATTTCCATAAAAGTGCCTCCCGTGGCCAAATCTAAAAGATTTCTAGAAGCAAAATTCAATCCGACATAAAAAAATTGTATAATCATCCACAAATTCAAACATGTGTAGGGCAATTATGTATCATTAATTTCATCCTCTCCCAAGCTTGTGCAACATGCTCATGATCAAGTTGCTTGAAATTCATAATATCGTTCATAAGGGAGATGATCTTAGCGGGAGGAAAATACTTAGAGATAAAAGCATCTTTGCACTTATTCCATGAATCAATACTATTTTTAGGCAAAGATGAGAACCAAGTTTTAGCACGATCTTTAAGCGAAAACGGAAATAGCTTCAACTTAACAATATCATTATCCACATCTTTTTTCTTTTGCATATCGCACAAATCAACGGAGTTGTTTAGATGGGATGCGGCATCTTCACTAGGAAGGCCAGAAAATTGATCTTTCATAACAAGAATCAACAAAGCGGCATTAATTTCACAGGATTCAGCATTAGTAGGAGGAGCAATCGGAGTGCTAATAAAATCATTGTTGTTGGTATTGGAAAAGTCACACAATATAGTATTATCTTGAGCCATCGTGACAAGCAATCAATCCAACACACAAGCACACAAGAAGCAAGCTAAAAGAAACGAACGGAAGAGGGGCGAAGAAAAAGGCAATGGTTTTCAAAAATCATTTTAGAAGCGGGGGAGAGGAAAACGAGAGGTGAATGGCGAATAATGTAATGCAAGGGAGAAGAGTTTATGATGGGTACTTGGTATGGCTTGACTTGACGTAGATCTCCCCGGCAACAACGTCAGAAATCCTTCTTGCTACCTCTTGAGCTTGCAATTGTTTTCCCTTGAAGAGGAAAGGGTGATGCAGCAAAGTAGCATAAGTATTTCCCTCAGTTTTGAGAACCAAGGTATCAATCCAGTAGGAGATGACGCGCAAGTCACCGAATACCTGCACAAACAATCAAGAACTTGCAACCAACGCGATAAAGGGGTTGTCAATCCCTTCACGGTCACTCGCAAAAGTGAGATCTGATAGAGATAGATAAATGGTAAAGTAAATATTTTTGGTATTTTTGGTTTATAGATTGGAAAGTAAAGATTGCAAAATAGTAGATCAGAAACTAGCAAGATGTAAACGAGATTCCATGTAGTGGAAAAGAGACCCGGGGGCCATAGGTTTCACTAGGGGCTTCTCTCGAGATAGCATATATTACGGTGGGTGAACAAATTACTGTCGAGCAATTGATAGAAAATCGCATAATTATGATGACATCTAAGGCAATGATGATGAACATAGGCATCACGTCGTGTCAAGTAGACCAACTCCTGCCTGCATCTACTACTATTACTCCACACATCAACCGCTATCCAGCATGCATCTAGAGTATTAAGTTCATAAAGAATGGAGTAACGCATTAAGCGAGATGACATGATGTAGAGGAATTAAATCAAGCAATATGATGAAAACCCCATCTGTTATCCTCAATAGCAACAATACAATACGTGCCTTGCTGCCCCTACTGTCACTAGGAAAGGACACCACAAGATTGAACCCAAAGCTAAGCACTTCTCCTATTGCAAGAAAGATTAATCTAGTAGGCTAAACTAAACCGATAACTCGAAGAGACTTGCAAAGATATCAAATCATGCATATAAGAATTCAGAGAAGAACCAAATAATATTCATAGATAATCTTGTTCATAAATCCACAATTCGTCGGATCTTGGCAAACACACCACGAAAGAGTATTACATCGAATAGATCTCCAAGAACATCGAGGAGCACATGGTATTGAGAATCAAAGAGAGAGAAGAAGCCAACTAGTTAATAACTATGGACCCGAAGGTCTGGGTAAACTACTCATGCTTCATCAAAGAGGTAATGGTGTTGATGTAGAAGCCCTTCGTGATCGAATCCCCCTCCGGTAGATCACCGGAAAAGGCCCCAAGATGGGATCTCACGGGTATAGAAGGTTGCGGCGGTGGAAAAGTGGTTTTGTGGCTCCCCCTGACGTTTTTAGGGTATAAGAGTATATATAGGCGAAAGAACTAGGTCAGGAAAGCTACAAGGGGCCCACGAGGGTGGGGGCGCGCCTACCCCCCTGGGCGCGCCCTCCTGCCTCATGGCTTCCTCTTTGCGTCTCCGGCTTCATCTCCAAGTCTTCTAGTTTGCTTTCGGTCCAAGAAAGATCATTGCGAAGGTTTCATTCTGTTTGGACTCCGTTTGGTATTCCTTTTCTGCAAAACTCTAAAATAGGCAAAAAACAGAAACTGGCAGTGGGCCCTCGGTTAATAGGTTAGTCCCAAAAATAATATAAAATATCATATTAAAGCCCATTAAACATCCAAAACAGATAATATAATAGCATGGAACAATCAAAAATTATAGATACGTTAGAGACGTATCAAATGACTCACATGCCTTCTGTTGAGGACAGCGTTTGATGCGTCTCGGTCCAAGCTCAAGCGAAAGTTTTCTCCTTGAAGCCGTTCTGCCTCCTTCTCCAAAGCGGCTCACTCCGTCGCCATCCGGGTGTTCTCGGTGTTTAGATCCTCCTTTGCTTGAGCTATCTCATCCCGTAAGTTTGCAACGTCCGTGTTATGTTGAGTTTGGTTCGCCGGGGTCACCTTAGTCGTTAACAATGTTGCCAGAGCATCCAACAGTTCAGATAAAACTTGAGCCTCGGGCGCACAGGGCCTCCTGCCCCGGCTGTCATTGCCATTGCTGACCCGGAGATCATTGCTGCTGCAGTTGAAGAATTCTGCCCTGGCTGTGTACCGGACATGAAGATTGCAACCTGGTTTGGCGACTCGTAGGGGTCCGAAATACTGACACCATCGGAACAGCCCCCAAGCCCACCATCCTTAACCTGATAGATGGAATTTGTCTCGTCGGTTGAGGACTCATCGCCTGAATAGACGACCGTCTCACCACCGGATTCAGATCCTCCTTCCAGATCCACTCCTTGAATAAAGCCAACAAAGACATTTTTTGGGGCGGCTTGAACCTTGGCGGGTCACGTGCGCTGAGCCGTCTCGACGATGTCGGTGCAGGTGTCCGGCTCAGCCTCCGACTCACCAATCTTGTCAATGAAGACATGAATTCCACCGAAGGGAAATCGGTACCCGTACTCTACTGAGCCGGCCTCGGGGCCCCGGCCCGCGTCATCGATGTGAGCTTGTCGTGACGACTCTTAGTCATCCAGCCCACAGCGTATCCCATGAGCCCTGCGAAGCTGCCCATCAAGAACTCAAAACCACCGTGCGCTGGCCCCATGGTGGGCGCCAACTGTCGTGGAATTGTCACGGCAGATGCCCTAGCATGAGGACTTAGGTGTGAATCCATCGCAATGTAGTTAGCTTGAAGGGGTTAAAACAGGACAAGGGACACAGAGAGTTTACCCAGGTTTGGCCCTCGCAATGAGGTAAAGTCCTACTCCTGCTTTAGGTTGTATTGCTTGGGTTTCGATTACTAGGGAGCAAATACGCTTGACCTAGTTCTCGACTTGTTGTTTCTTGCCCTAACCGGCCGCCGTGTCACCCCTTTATATACACATGCTGATGCCCGGTGGCTTATAGAGTCCCGGCCAACTCATACATAACGTGTCCGGCTCGGTGACAGAACTACCCTTTCCTTATCTTATAAGTTAGACATATGGCAGATTATGCCCGTGGGCCTCAAGTCTCCTCCGGGTCTTGGGCCTTCAGTAAGCTTGCTTCATGATCCGCCATCTTCAACATCTTCTTCGGCCTTCTCATTATGAACCGCCAGTGGTATGACCCGGCCCCTCCTGGGCGGGTCATACCCAATAGTCATATAACCAACACATGGTATAGGCTATGTGATAATATTGGATCATGGAACTACGACCGATTGAAATTGGAATTTCATCAGAAGTTTTATCCTATGCATCTAGTTCATCGTGATCAGAATTATATATATAACTTTTGGCCTCATGAAGGAGAAAGTGTTGCAAGCTTGGGGGAGGCTTAAGTCCATGTTATATGCATGCCCCAATCATGAGCTCTCAAGAGAAATTATTATTCAAAAAATTTATGCTCGGCTTTCTCATAATGATCGCTCATGCTCGATACTTCTTGTACTGGTTCTTTTATGATGAAGACTATTGAATTCAAATGGGATTTATTGGAAAGAATTAAACGCAACTCTGAAGATTGGGAACTCGACGAAGGTAAGGAGTCAGGTATACACCCTAAATTTGATTGTGTTTAATCTTTTATGGATACTGATGCTTTTCGTGAATTTAGCACTAAATATGGACTTGACCTGAGATAGTAGGTTCTTTTTGTGAATCATTTGCTACTCATGTTGATCTCCCTAAGGAGAAGTGGTCTAAATATCATCCTCCCATTGAAGTGAAAGTAGTAGAACCTATTAAAGTTGAAGAAGAAACTATTACTTATAGCGTTGATCCTACTGTCCCTACTGCTTATATTGAGAAACCCCCTTTTCCTGTTAGAATAAAGGATCATGCTAAAGCTGCAAATGTGGTTTGTAAGAGTTATACTAGAACACCTACACCCCCTGAACAAATTAAAGTTGAACCTAGGATTGCTATGGTTAAAGATCTCTTGGTCGATAATATTGATGGGCATGTTATTTATTTCAGTGATGAAGTTGCTAGAATTGCTAAACCCGGTATTAAAGATAAACATAGACCTGTTGTTGGCATGCCTGTTGTTTCTGTTAAAATAGGAGATCATTGTTATCATGGCTTATGTGATATGGGTGCTAGTGTGAGTGCAATACCTTATACTCTATATAAAGAAATTATGAATGATATTGCACCTGCTGAAAGAGAAGAGATTGATGTTACTATTAAGCTTGCCAATAGAGACACTATATCACCAGTTGGCATTGTTAGAGATGTTGAAGTCTTGTGTGGGAAAATAAAATACCCTGCTGATTTTTCTTGTTCTTGGTTCCCCACAAGACAACTTTTGTCCCATTATATTTGGTAGACCCTTCTTGAATATTGTTAATGCTAAGATAGACTGTGAGAAAGATATTGTTACTATTGGTTTAGGGGATATGTCTCATGATTTTAATTTCTCTAAATTTCGTAGACAACCTCATCATAAATAATTGCCTAGTAAGGATGAAATTATTGGTCTTGCTTCTATTGTCGTGCCTCCTGATGATCCTCTAGAACTATATTTTCTAGACCATGAAAATGATATGTTTATGAATGAAATAAGGGAAATAGATGAAGTATTCTTTAATCAAGACCTATTTTGAAACACAATCTGCCTGTTGAAATTCTTGGGGATCCTCCTCCACCCAAGGGAGATCCCGTGTTTTAGCTTAAACAATTACCTGATGTTTTGAAATATGCTTATCTTGATGAAAAGAAGATATATACTGTTATTATTACTGCTAACCTTTCAGAGCATGAAGAAAAGAAATTATTGAAAACTCTGAAGAAGCACTGTGCCGCTATTGGATATACTCTCGATGATCTTAAGGGCATTAGTCCCACTCTATGTCAACACAAATAAAATTGGAAAAATATGCTAAACCAGTTGTTGATCATCAAGGACGGTTGAATCCTAAGATGAAAGAAGTGGTAAGAAATGAAATACTAAAGCTTCTGGAGGCAGGTATAACTATATCCTATTGTTGATAGTCAGTGGGTAAGTCTCGTTCATTGTGTCCCTAAGAAGGGAGGTATTACTATTGTTCCTAATGATAAGAATGAATTGATCCCACAAAGAATTGTTATAGGTTATAGAATGGTAATTGATTTCCGCAAATTAAATAAAGCTACTAGAAAAGATCATTACCCTCTACCTTTTATTGATCAAATGCTAGAAAGCCTATCAAAACATACACATGTTTGCTTTCTAGATGGTTATTCTGGTTTCTCTCAAATACCTGTGTCAAAAGATGATCAGGAAAAGACCACTTTTACTTGTCCCTTCGGTACCTTTGCTTATAGATGTATGCCTTTTGGTTTATGCAATGCACCTGCTACCTTCCAAAGATGTATGACTACTATATTCTCTGACTTTTGTGAAAAGATTGTTGAGATTTTCATGGATGATTTCTCCGTTTACAGAACTTCTTTTGATGATTGCTTAAGCAATCTTGATCGAGTTTTGTAGAGATGCGAAGAAACTAATCTTGTCTTGAATTGGGAGAAGTGCCACTTTATGGTTAATGAAGGTATTGTCTTGGGGCATAAAATTTCTTAAAGAGGTATTGAAGTTGATAAAGCTAAAGTAGATGCTATTGAAAAGATGTTGTGTCCTAAAGATATCAAAGGTATAAGAAGTATCCTTGGTCATGTTGGTTTCTATAGGAGGTTTATTTAAGACTTCTCTAAAATTTGTAGGCCTCTCACTAATCTCTTGCAAAAAGGTGTTCCTTTTGTTTTTGATGATGATTGTGTAGAAGCATTTGAAATACTTAAGAAAGCCTTGATTTCTGCACCTATTATTCAGCCACCTGATTGGAATTTACCCTTTGAAATTATGTGCGATGCTAGTGATTATGATGTTGGTGTTGTTCTAGGGCAAAGAGTTGATAACAAATTAAATGTTATTCATTATGCTAGTAAAACTCTAGACAGTGCCCAGAGAAATTATGCTACTACTGAAAAAGAATTTTTAGCAGTTATATTTGCTTGTGGTAAGTTCAGATCTTATATTGTTGATTCCAAAGTAATTGTTCACACTGATCATGTTGCTATTAAATATATTATGGAAAAGAAAGATGCTAAACCTAGACTTATTAGGTGGGTTCTCTTGTTACAAGAAATTGATTTGCATATTATTGATAGAAAGGGAGCTGAGAACCCCGTTGCAGACAACTTGTCTAGGTTATAAAATGTTCTTGATGACTCACTACCTATTGATGATAGCTTTCCTGATTAACAATTAGCTGTCATAAATACTTCTCGTAATACTCCATGGTATGTTGATTATGCTAATTACATTGTTGCTAAATTTATACCACCTAGTTTCACATACCAGCAAAAGAAACAGTTTTTCTATGATTTAGAACATTACTTTTGTGATGACCCTCACCTTTATAAAGAAGGAGTAGATGGTGTTATTACACGTTGTGTACCTGAGCATGAACAGGAACAAATCCTATGCAAGTGTCACTCCGAGGCTTACGGAGGACACCACGCTGGAGATAGAACTGCACATAAGGTATTGCAATCTGGTTTTTATTGGCCTACTCTCTTCAAGGATGCTCGTAAGTTTGTCTTGTCTTGTGATGAATGCCAAAGAATTCGTAATATTAGTGGACGTCAAGGAATTCTTATGAATTATTCACTTGTTATTGAACCATTTGATGTTTGGGGCTTTGATTATATGGGACCTTTTCCTTCCTCCAATGGGTATACACATATTCTAGTTGCGGTTGATTATTGTCGAATTACGGGTTCCGCAAACCCTTGAGAGGTTCGAACTCTGGGGTGCGTGCGGAGATCTCAACCTACCCAGCCTGCCTACTCACGATCCTCCTAAGCCTAGCACGACGAGCTCGAAGAGACAAAGAGACACAACAGTTTATCCTTATTTGGGCCACCTTGCGGTGTAATACCCTACTCCAGTGTTTCGGTGGATTGTCTCAGAGGGCTGAGGATAAACTAGTACAGTGGGTGAACCGGCCTCAGGAGGTGAGGTGTTCTTGAGCTCGAGGGAGCTGAGGGGATGTGAACTAGATGCCCTCTATAGTTGTGGCTAAGTCCTATTTATAGTGGCATTGGTCCTCTTCCCAAATATTGGCGGGAAGGGATCCCACAACTACCGGATTTGGAAGGGGACAAGTAGTACAGCTTATCCTGACAAAAGTAGTCTTCGCCTGCGAAAAGCCTCTAGTCGTGATGCTGCGGTTGGCTCGGCGATGACCTCCGTCCTGCCGTCCTAGCGATCTTGGTCTTGTTGCACCAGAACCGAAACCTTTGGCTGATTCCTCGGGACTCCACGCCTGTGGCTTGCCTCCCTTGCACCAAAGAGGAAACCTGCGCTCTGCGCCCGCTGGCGCCCGCCTGGCGCTCGACTGGCCTTGGTCGTCATGGCTCACGCTAGCTGAGCCTCGTGAGGTAGACCTTGCATGGAACTCTTTGCCCCTAGGGAGCCAGCCTGAAGAGGCCGATCCCCTCGGGGGTCTTGGCATCGTCCCCCTCGCGAGGCTTGGCCCCTCACGAGGGTCTTGAGTTGTTGATGCTGAAGCTGGGCCGTACTAGGACGTCGATGGAGCCGCGCGGTGGGCCACAGGCAGGCAGGGCTGGATACCCCCATATCCAGAACACCGACAGTAGCCCCTGGGCCCAAGTTATGCTCGGACTTGGCTTCCAGGCGAAGCCAAAGGGCAAGTGCGGAGTGCCGCAGGCCCTAACGGCCTGTGGCCTTGATGGCGTGTGGCAATTGATGGGACGTGGGCGACTCCACTTCCCCATGCTGCCTCAGCAACTGTTTTTGTCTGACAAAAGGGGTGCCATCTGCCGCCAGGCTTTCATTGCCTCTCCTTCGTCTTGCTCCAGATCCCCTTCTCCCAGCAGCGAAAGAACTCACCACAAGACCACAGCCTCAGCCTCGACTGCCGGCTCCGCCTGGTACGAGTCGGCGCTGCTTGCGCCCTCCGTGGCCGGGAAGAAGCTCCAGACCGCACTCCTCCTGACAGCGAGCGAGGACAACAAATGGAAGGGGATGGCACTCCGGGCCGCCACTGCTGCGCCAGAGCCCGTGAATAGCACTTTCTTCCCTTTCTTCCGGCACAGCGTCTACTCGGGGCTAGTGCCCCCATTCTCCTGCTTCTTCTACGTCGTTCTTCACCATTATGGCCTCCACGCACTCCACATTCATCCCAACTCCATCCTCCTCCTGTACATTTTTGCCTTCTACTGCGAGGCACTCGTGCGGGTGATGCCCTCCGTCTCCATGCTCCTGCACTTCTTCTTCCTTCGCATGACTGGTGACCATCCCATTGGGTGCATCGGCTTCGTCGCGGCGTGGGGCGGTAACGCGATCTCCCATGCCGGGAAGAAGGTGGAGTACGTCCTGAAGAGGTGGGTTCTAATGGATGCCAAGTGCTCCCGGGACTTGCTGGAGCTGCCGACTGAGCTCCCCTCCTCTGGAAGGGGTGGTACTCTGAGAAGATCACCAACCCTTCCCTAAATCCGTTGCTGAAGAAAATGGAGGAGGACCTGAAGAGCGAGAAGCTAACGGGGGCCATGTTCATCAAGGAGTTCTTGACGCAGCGCATAGCACCGCTTCAAGATCGCTCCCACCCCCATGGAAGCTTGGGGGCGCCAATGACAAGATCCACCTGCGCCAGGACACCCTTATCGAGGAGCAGCTGAGCAAGGTGTCGCTTTACTTGACTAGGAAGGACCCGAGCGATCCTCTGGAGGATTGGCTTCCGTTGTACTGCTGAGCCGTCGGGGAGGAGGTTGCTGCTGCCATGCCAGTCTTCGAACAGTTTGGCTCGTGCGGGCGGGGCCTCCCCCGCCGCCTACATCCTTGGTAGATCTGTCCTCCGGCGATCAATCCTTTGAGGACACCATGGACGAGGTGGTGGAGGAATCCTCTGCCCCGCGGTGGAGGGAGCTCCTCCACGACTTCCTGACGATGACGATGATGATGCGCCTCCGATGGTGGAGGTGGCTCGCCCCACTGGGGTCACCACAAGATCCGGGGTGGCCTCCTTGAAGCAGCCCAAACGGACGGCCGCGAAGAAGGGAAGGACTACACTGATTCCTCCAGGCAGCGTTCCGCATTTGCCAGCGGCGTCCCGAGTGGCGCCAACCGTGAGTTCTCCTACTCCCAAGAGTTCAGCTTCAGCAGCCCCGGCTCGGCTCCCGTTGTCGGGCCTGAAGAGGAGCTATGTCTTTGCCGCCCAGTAAGTCTTCTCCATAGTCTTGTTTGTTGATCATTGGTGCGATGCTTAGCATCTTCGCCTGCCATTAGGCAGCAGTCATCGAAGAAGCAGAAGGAGGGCGCGGAAGTTGCTGTGGCCGAGCGCGTTAAAGTGGCCGCGATGGCCCTAGCAAAGGAGAGTGTCGCGGCCCCTGCAGCTCCGGTGGTGATGTCATCCCCCCAGGGCGTGGAAGCCCATCCTCAGGAGGTGCCAGCGCCTTCAGCAGAGCTGACCCCTCCATCGCCCATCCTTGCTGCGGTTATGGAGGTCGCCCAGCCTCCGGAGCCCCTGGTCCTCCTTGTTGCTGGTGCTTCTTCTGTCTTGGCACCGAGGACGTCTTCTTCCCTGCCCGGCATGCAACCGGGCCGCGGCGCTCCTTCCACCTCCGGGGCCCTGGAGGAAGCAAGGGCGGTGCTGGACCTCCTCTAGGGTGAACTTCGGGGCCCGGACCGGCGCGCGGCATTGGGATGCCTGGGGTTGATTTCTGGTTGGCTCCAAGCCAACGCGTCTGTCCGCGCGGCCTGGGGCTCTACGGAGGAGGCCCAGAAGGTGCTTGGGGTGGTTGCCACCGAGCGCGGCCTGGCACGGAAGGAGTCCACGGAAGCTGAGGATCGGTGCCGTGTGGTGGAGGCTGAACTGAAGGCTCTTCAGGATCGGCAGGCCGCCCAGGCCAGCCAGCTCGAAGAGCGTGTGGAGAAGCTGAAGGCCCAGGAGGCTGCCATTGCTGATCGAGACGCCGAGCTGAAGAAGGCGGCCTTGGAGCAGGCTACAGAGAGCGACCACCTGAGGAAGCTAAAGGGGGAGGCGGAGGCAGCCTAGGCGTCCCTTGTCGAGGCCAAGAAGGTTGCCGCCATGGAGCGTAGCACCCTTGCCTCCCTCGAGGCGAGGTTCCACAAGGCTCAGCGGTCGCTCTTTTGGGACGATTCCTTGAAGAAGAAGACAGCGACGACCCCGAGGGAGAGCCCTGCTGCTTTGCTCCCTGAAGTCTTGGTAGTGCTCGAAGATGCCGTCGACGGGTTTGGCTCTTTGGTGGAAAGTGAGGCGCGCTCGCTTTCTTCCTCAGCCCTTACGTGCGTCTTCAGCCATTTCTATCTCCTGGACACCGGCTTCAACTTCTCCTCCTTCCTCGCTCCCGTGGACTCGGACTCCCAGGACGCTACTGCTGCCGATGTGAAGAGCTCCGTGGATGCCATGCTGAGCAAGTTCCTGGTTGTTGGTCCTCTGACCAAGGCCGAGGGGATGGGCAACGTGCCTGGCGACGGGGCTCCGCTGGAGGGTGATGACGGCACCCAGATCTGAAGAGGTGGCTTGGTGATGCAGCTCTTCCCTATTCGTCCTGTATCATGTAGCATGCCTTGGGGAGGCGTTTAAAACTGTTTGCTTGCAACAATATGTTTTGTAATAATTAGATTATGGTGCCTCGACTTTTCCATTTGCTTTGTTGTTCTTCGTCGGCAGAGCCCGGCCCCGCGCATATCTCAGCCATCATTGGGTCGTCCAGATCGCCAGGATGAGCCCAAGGGGTGAGGGGCTATGTGACCAGTTAGGCTCTTGAGACATGATGCTCAGGAGTCCTCCTTGACGTGCGAACAGCTTAGGGAAAGGTGCGAAGGTAAGCCTTGATGTTCTGCGTCGGCAGGGCCCGGCCCCGCGCAAGCCTCAGCCGTCGTTGGGTCGTTCGGATCGCCAGGACGAGCCCAAGGGGTGAGGGGCTACGTGGCCAGTTAGGCTCCTGAGACGCGATGCTCAGGAGTCCCCCTTGACGTACGAACGGCTTGAAAAGGAAGGGCGAAAGTCAGGCCTTGGCGTTCTGCTTTGGCAAGGCCTGGCCCCGTGCATGCGTTAGCCGCCATTGGGTCGTCCGAATCGCCAGGTCGAGCGCAAGGGGTGAGGGGCTACATGGCTAGTTAGGCTCCTGAGACGCGATGCTCAGGAGTCCCCCTTGACGTACGAACCAACCATCATACCTTTTCCTCGCCGAGCTCTCGCTTGGGAGGGGTGCGCGAACACCGGGCCCGTGAGGCCTGGCGAGGTGGGGCATGCCAGGCGTGACCTGATCGTAGCCCCCGTGCCCAGCACCCTCGCGCTACCCTCTCGAGGGAGAGCAGCGCGGTGAGGCTGGTCACTGAGCCCGGAGGCTCCCTGAGGTTAATACGGTCGCGAGGCCACCCCCAGTTGTTTATCACCAGCGCGGAGCATAGTGCTTCTGCTCTTTCATGGGCATAGCCACTCCTCGGCAGTGTCGACAGCCAGTGCGGAGCATGGTGCTTCCACTGGTGCGTGGGAGGGGGCTCCCTCTGAGGAGAGCCCCCAGGGCATGTACAGCCCCGCCCTGACACGTGGCTTGAATGGCATGGCTGGAGGAGGTGTATATGGGCACCCGTGAGCTAGTGCGGGACTCACGAGCCCCTACCACAAGGTGGGTTGCGCCTGGTCTTGATTGGGTATGCTTGTGTTAATCATGTGAGATGGTTAGGCAGGCTGCGTCGAATGAGTCTCCTGAGGTTATTGCATGAGAAGGCCAGACACCAACGACCCCAGGAGGTGACATGAATGGGGCCGGCCCGCCAGACAGAGCTTAGCCATTGGGTTTATCGATGTTGCAGGGAAGGACCCGAGCACAGACACCGTGCCCAGTCTTCTCATGCAAAGATCCTGAAGAAAAACAACCAGCGCGCGGTTCCCGTGGCCACGGGGGCACCAGGTCGCGCACCCTTACTCATCCACCGGTGATTAGCTCATGCGAGAACAAGGCACCAAGGGCCATGGGAGGTGACGTACATGGGGACTGGCCCATGAGCCAGAGCACAGCCTCTTGGATTTAGCAATGCTGCAAGTACGGACCCGAGCACAGACGTTGTGCTAGTCCTTAATCATGAGGTGGTCGCGGGAGGGCTTGCAAGGGCGCGAGACGTTCTTAGCGCTGAAGCGCCAGTCAGGCAATCGATAACTTAAAGGTAGCTTGCAAAGAAGGGTAAACTAGCTCTGATGGATGCGAAAAGGGATACATGCCGTAGGGACGGGCCCATGCGGCCTGGGGATGATGCTACCCGAGGGGCTCCCCCAGACTGAACGAACTAGAGAGATGTCACCTAGTACCGTTGCTGAAGAGGTGTTGAGGTAGCCAAAAACACGCGTTGCCAAAGTCATTCCTCACGAGCCGCTCGGGTGCCGAGCCTCGGGAGGCTCAGAGGGCCCGGGAGACTCCTGGAGGTGCTCCTCCATCTCCGCCAGGATCGCCTGATGCCTGGCCTTGCAAGCCTCCAGGGCATCCCTCATGCAGCGCTAGAACACCACAGCTGCGCCAGGCAGGCCGAAGGGCATGCAGACGTAGCTGTTGGGTGGTCCCTCGCATCGGCTGACACGAGATGGCCAAAGGAGCTGCCGAGACGCGGCCCTGTTGAGCCCGGGGATGTCGATGCAGACGCGGAACTCCTTACCCTCGCCAGGGCAGTGAGCCGCGCCTCGTGGTAGGCGACGATCGCCTTGCAGAACCCTTGCCTCTTGAATCTCCTCGATTGCCTTGCTGACAAACTCCTGAACGCTTGGCGCCTCCCGCCTGATGCCTTCTCCTGGGAAGCGTGCTCTGAAGAGCGCCTCCACATGGTGCCCGAGCGCCTCCTTGTGACCCTGGCTAGGTCTGAGGCCCTCCCGAGGAGAGCCCCCGAGCCCAGACTGGGGGGAGCCGGGCGCGCCTTCCTATGCGATGGGTGAAGGCGCCGTGTCCAGGGGGTGCGAGGCTCAGCGCGGCATCCTCGGGCGGTGCTCCTTCACGACATCCCTGACCCAGCTACAGCTTCTTCGTCTTGGGGACGACCTTAGGAGGAAGGGCGCCGCCCTCGTCCGAAGGTTCTCGACCGCTGCAGCCTGGAAGGCGCACTCGAGGGAGCACACCGCATCGTTCTCTTGACATGCTACCGTGATGACGCCGCCGCTTCCTGGCATCTTGAGGACATTGTAGCCATGGTGCGTAGCTGCCATGAACTTGGCTAGTGCTGGGTACCCAAGGATGGTGTTGTAGGGCAGACGGATGTCGGTGACGTCGAAGTCGATGAGCTCGGTGCGGTAGTTGTTGCGCTCGTCGAAGGTGACAGGGAGGCGGACCTGCCCGATCGGGTGTGTGGAACCATCGGTCACTCCTGAAAAGGGCATGGTTGGGTGAAGCTGGTAGTATGGCAGTTGGAGTCTGTCGAACGTCTGGACAGATAGGACAATGAGTCCCGCTCCGCCATCAATGAGAGTCTTGGTGACGACCACGTTGCTGATGACGGGAGAGCAGAGCATGGGGAGCGCGACAACAGTGGCCGCGCACTTGAGCTGGTCTGAGGAGCTGAAGGTGATGGCGCACTTGGACCACCTGAGAGGGCGAGTTGCTTCGGGCTTGGGGAGCGCTGCATTCACCTCGCGCGCGAATTGCTTGAAGATGCGGTGGGAAGCTGGGGCCTGTGAACCACCCAGGATGCAGGCAATGGCTCGGGGCTCTTAGAATCCCCCAGCCCCCTCGTCCTGGTGGTGATCTTCATTCCTTCTTGGCGGTGGAGGCAGAGGAGGCAGAGCTGCGTTGCCCTGAGGGCGCTCCTCACGAGGTTGCTCCCTCCAGGCGCCCTCGCGAGGCTGGCCCTGCCAGCGGTCCTCCCGAGGCTGGTCGCGCCACTCCTGATGGTGGTCGCGTCCATCATAGCGTCCTCTACCTCGGCCACCTCCACGACCATAGCCTCGATCGTTGAGCTCAGGGCATCAACCGAGGCGCCCGTCGCGGAGGGCCCTGAGCTCCTGATAGTCGTTGGTGTTGTGGTTGTGCATGTTGTGGAAGACGCAGAATGGTCGGTTGCTCTTGGATGACTCGGGGTGGTCGCAGCCGCGCTTCGTCTCTGGCTCGACCACAAGCACGGCTGGCCCCTTGTGCTTCACGTCCTTGCCCTTGGCCTTCTTGTCTTCTGGGTCAGCATCGGGGAGCTCGAGGAGGGAGAGGTGCCCCTCCTCAGCCCTTGCGCACTTGTTCGCCATGTTGAACATCTCCAGGGCTGTGCAGAGATCCTCATGGATGGCGAGCTCCTCCTTCACCTTGACATCATGAACGCCATCGATGAACGCTGACATGATGGCCTCGTCTGACACCTTGGGAATCTTGAGGCGAACATTGTTGAAGTGTTGGATGTACTTCTGCAGGGTCTCTCCAGGTTGTTGCTTCATGCGCCGCAGGTCACCCGCGGCCGGCGGACGGTCACGAGTGCCCTGGAAGTTGGCAATGAAGCGGCCGCGCATCTCTTACCAAGAAGAGACCGACCCCTCGGGTAGGTTCAGGAGCCAAAAACGCGCGCCATCCTTGAGGGCCATCAGGAATCAGTTTACCATGATCTTCTCGTCGTCGCTAGCCGCCTCGATGCTCAGCTCATAGAGCTGCAAGAACTCGACGGGGTCGGCGGTGCCGTCGTAACATGGAGGCAAGTCGGGCTTGAACTTGCTTGGCCAGACGATGTTGCGGAGCTCCAGGGTGAACGCACGGCATCCTGTCGTGGCCACTGGAGCCCGTCGAGGGGGTGGAACCTGATCCTGGTGCACGTGCACCGCCACCTCCTGCGGCGGTACGCGGGCCTAGTGCAGGGGTGCTGGAAGTACGCGTGCTTCTCCTTGTGGTCGCTGCACCACCTGGCAGCTCACATCTTCCCGAGCTGGCGCAGGGCGCGGCGGGTCACGCCGTGGTGCCACATGCCTTGGCTCGATGATGACGCCCTGGGCCAAAAGTGGTGGAGGAGCCCGTGAGCCACGTCGCCCGCTGCAGGTGGCTGCTGAGGCAGGAAGCAAGCCAGGGCGGCAGAGCCCCCGGCCACGCTAATGAGCTCAGCGATCCATTCAAGCCACTCCTCGTAGAAGTCAATGACTGGGCGGTAGCGAAGGAGCTCCCGTGCCATGAGCAGAGCGGCCTGCGCGTTCGTCGGGCCATGACGTGCGTGGGAGGACGAAGCTGCTGCAGTCAGTGATGGAGTAGCGGTGCGCCCGTCATGGCGCACCGACGGGTGCATCGAAGAAGCTTGCTGCTCGTGGCCGGCAGGGCCCGTGGCGGCGTCGGCCACCGGAGACGGAGCACGACAAGCACAACCATCGCCCGCCGGAGCCGTCTGAGCAATGCAAGCAGCAACTGCGGCCCGGCGCTCGGCGCAAGCTCGACATGCGTCGGCCATGGAGGTGTCGGAGTGGCGGTGGATCGATCGGCGGAAGAGAAGATCCGACGCACCCCTACCTGGCGCGCCCAATGTCAGATTACAGGTTTCGCAAACCCTTGAGAGGTTCGAACTCTAGGATGCGTGCGTAGATCTCAACCTACCCATCCTACCTACTCACGATCCTCCTAAGACTAGCGCGACGAGCTCGAAGAGACAAAGAGACATAGCAGTTTATCCTGGTTCAGGCCACCTTGCGGTGTAATACCCTACTCCAGCATTTTGGTGGATTGCCTCAGAGGGCTGAGAATGAACTAGTACAGTGGCGCTGAACTGGCCTCAGGAGGTGAGGTGTTCTTGAGCTCGAGGGAGACTACTTTTGTCTTGACACTACGCTGAACTGGCCTCTGGTCGTGACACTGTGGTGGGCTCAACCTTTGGCTGATTCCTCGGGACTCCGCGCCTGTGGCTTGCCTCCCTTGTACCAAAAAGGAAACCTGCGCTCTGCGCCCGCTGGCGCCCGACTGGCCTTGGTCGTCATGGCTCACATGAGCTGAGCCACATGAGGTAAACCATGCATGGAACTCTCGGCCCCTCGGGAGCCAGCCTAAAGAGGCCGATCCCCTCTGGGTCTTGGCGTCGTCCGCCTCGCGAGGTTTGGCCCCTCACGAGGGTCTTGAGTTGTTGATGCTGAAGCTGGGCCGTACCAAGCCGTCGATGGAGCCGCGCGGTGGGTTGTAGGCAGGCAGGGCTTGATGCCCCCATATCCAAAACACCGACAATTATGTTACTAAGTGGGTAGAAGCTATTCCAAGTAGTAGTGTTGATCATAACACTTCTATTAAGATGCTTAAAGAAGTTATTTTTCCAAGGTTTGGAGTCCCTAGATATTTAATGACTGATGGTGGTTCACATTTTATTCGTGGTGATTTTCTTAAAATGCTTGCTAAGTATGATGTTAACCATAGAATTGCATCTCCATATCATCCTCAGTCTAGTGATCAAGTATAATTGAGTAATAGAGAGATTAAATTGATTTTGCAAAAGACTGTTAATAGATCTAAAAAGAATTGGTCCAAGAAACTTGATGATGCATTATGGGCTTATAGAACTGCTTACAAAAATCCTATGAGTATGTCTCCTTATAAAATGGTTTATGGAAAGGCTTGTCACTTACTTCTCGAACTAGAACATGAAGCATATTGGGATATTAAAGAGCTCAACTATGATTTCAAACTTGCCGGTGAGAAGAGGTTATTTGACATTAGCTCGCTTGATGAATGGAGAACCCAAGCCTATGAGAATGCCAAGTTGTTTAAAGAAAAATTTAAAAGATGGCATGACAAGAGGATAAAAAAGTGTGAGTTTAATGTAGGTGATCATGTTTTGCTATACAACTCTCGTTTAAGATTTTTTGCGGGAAAACTTCTCTCTAAATGGGAAGATCCTTACATTATCGAGGAGGTCTATTGTTCCGGTGCCATCAAAATCAACAACGCCAAAGGCACAAATCCGATGGTGGTAAATGGTCAAAGAATCAAACATTATATCTCAGGTAATCCCATAAATGTTGAGACCAATATAATTGACAGCGTAACACCGGAGGAGTATATAAGGGACACTTTCCAGAATGTTTCAGACTCTGAAAAGGAATAGGTATGTGGTACGGTAAGTAAACGACTCCAAAACTGTTCTAATGGCAACTTTTCTCCGTTTTGGAATATTTAAAAAAAATATGAAAATTAAAAATAGTCTGAAAGAGACACGAGGCGACCACAAGGGTGGAGGGCGCGCCCTACCCCCCTGGGCGTGCCCCTACCTTGTAGACACCTCGTGTGCCCTCCGGACTTTGTTTTCTTGCATGATACTTCTTTTGGTCGGTAAAAATTCATTATACAATCTCCCGAAGGTTTTGACCACCATACCACGGCAAAATCTCTTGTTTTCGTTTTGAGCTATTTTCTGTCAGAATTTTCAAGGCCAAGCATCATGTCGTCCTCCTCCTCGAACAATACGGACGGCGATGCTTGGTTGATGCAGATGGAACTTAGAAGGAGGGATGCCAGGGGAGTCACGATGGAGAAGGATGAAGGAGATTCTCTTGAGGACCACCCTCTGGCTTCGGAAAGAGGCACTCCGGCTGGCATCTCCACTATTCCCAATCCCCATCAAGCAATAGGACTGCAAGCAACCATGAAGGCTAAGAGGTTCGAGAAGGGCTTCCCCCTAGGAGGCCCTTACATATGTTACAATGGAACAACTTTCATAATTTGGTTCATAATTACATAGTGGAGAACACATCTCGTACACATATACCCTCCAAATGGGACATATCCCGTCCAAGTGAAAGAAATGTAGGGAAGAGCTCTTGGGGGCCTGAAAATAAGCATCTTATGGAGAAAATTCAGAAGAATGCAAATATGCTCCAACATGTGCTCCAAGAACTACAAGTTCTGAAGGGTGCATTAATGAAGCTAACGGAATCATCAACAACTCCATCATCGCCACCCCCGAAGAAAGAGACATAAATACATGGGTATGGGCACTCCCCTTGGCAACTGCCAAGCTTGGGGGAGGTGCCCCGGTATCGTATCACCATCACACATTTACCTTTATCGTTTTTCTTAGTTTGATCATTTTGGTTATATCTTGATCTAGTAGAATAAAGTTTTAGTATGATGTAGCACTGAGTTTTGCTTTATGTTCTATCTATGTAATTGAGTTCGTGAGTTATATATAATAAAGAGTAGATTGAGTTGAGGGCTTTGCTTTTGTGCTATGATCTTGAGGGAATTAAAGAAATAATAAATAAAAAGATCATATTGATCTTATGGAGAGCAATGACTTTACATATAAAGAGTATGGTGAATAAAAGTTCTTGAGCGTTGACAAACATAGTTTTGGTCATTGCCTGATTCCTCGGGCTTGCCTCCCTTGTACCAAAGTTCTTGAGTTTTGGTCATCATCGAGCCAAGGCATGTGGCACCATGGCGCCTGTGGCTTGCCTCCCTTGTACCAAAGAGGAAACCTGCGCTCTGCGCCTGCTGGCGCCCGACTGGCCTTGGTCGTCATGGCTCACATGAGCTGAGCCACATGAGGTAAACCGTGCATGGAACTCTCCGCCCCTCGGGAGCCAGCCTAAAGAGGCCGATCCCCTCTGGGTCTTGGCGTCGTCCGCCTCGCGAGGTTTGGCCCCTCACGAGGGTCTTGAGTTGTTGATGCTGAAGCTGGGCCGTACCAAGCCGTCGATGGAGCCGCGCGGTGGGCTGTAGGCAGGCAGGGCTTGATGCCCCCATATCCAAAACACCGACAATTATGTTACTAAGTGGGTAGAAGCTATTCCAAGTAGTAGTGTTGATCATAACACTTCTATTAAGATGCTTAAAGAAGTTATTTTTCCAAGGTTTGGAGTCCCTAGATATTTAATGACTGATGGTGGTTCACATTTTATTCGTGGTGATTTTCTTAAAATGCTTGCTAAGTATGATGTCAACCATAGAATTGCATCTCCATATCATCCTCAGTCTAGTGATCAAGTATAATTGAGTAATAGAGAGATTAAATTGATTTTGCAAAAGACTGTTAATAGATCTAAAAAGAATTGGTCCAAGAAACTTGATGATGCATTATGGGCTTATAGAACTATTGACAAAAATCCTATGAGTATGTCTTTGTATAAAATGGTTTATGGAAAGGCTTGTCACTTACCTCTCGAACTAGAACATAAGGCATATTGGGCTATTAAAGAGCTCAACTATGATTTCAAACTTGCCGGTGAGAAGAGCTTATTTGACATTAGCTCGCTCGATGAATGGAGAACCCAAGCCTGTGAGAATGTCAAGTTGTTTAAAGAAAAAGTTAAAAGATGGCATGACAAGAGGATAAAAAAGTGTGAGTTTAATGTAGGTGATCATGTTTTGCTATACAACTCTTGTTTAAGATTTTTTGCGGGAAAACTTCTCTCTAAATGGGAAGATCCTTACATTATCGAGGAGGTCTATTGTTCCGGTGCCATCAAAATCAACAACGCCAAAGGCACAAATCCGATGGTGGTAAATGGTCAAAGAATCAAACATTATATCTCAGGTAATCCCATAAATGTTGAGACCAATATAATTGACAGCGTAACACCGGAGGAGTATATAAGGGACACTTTCCAGAATGTTTCAGACTCTGAAAAGGAATAGGTATGTGGTACGGCAAGTAAACCGACTCCAAAACTATTCTAATGGCAACTTTTCTCCGTTTTGGAATATTTAAAAAAAATTATGAAAATTAAAAATAGTCTGAAAGAGCCACGAGGCGACCACAAGGGTGGAGGGCGCGCCCTACCCCCTGGGCGTGCCCCCTACCTTGTGGACACCTCGTGTGCCCTCCGGACTTTGTTTTCTTGCACGATACTTCTTTTGGTCGGTAAAAATTCATTATACAATCTCCCGAAGGTTTTGACCACCATACCACGGCAAAATATCTTGTTTTCGTTTTGAGCTATTTTCTGTCAGAATTTTCAAGGCCAAGCATCATGTCGTCCTCCTCCTCGAACAATATGGACGGCGATGCTTGGTTGATGCAGATGGAACTTAGAAGGAGGGATGCCAGGGGATTCACGATGGAGGAGGATGAAGGATATTCGCTTGAGGACCACCCTCTGGCTTCGAAAAGAGGCACTCTAGCTGGCATCTCCACTATTCCCAATCCCCATCAAGCAATAGGACTGCAAGCAACCATGAAGGCTAAGAGGTTTGAGAAGGGCTTCCCCCTAGGAGGCCCTTACATATGTTACAATGGAACAACTTTCATAATTTGGTTCATAATTACATAGTGGAGAACACGTCTCGTACACATATACCCTCCAAATGGGACATATCCCGTCCAAGTGAAAGAAATGTAGGGAAGAGCTCTTGGGGGGCTGAAAATAAGCATCTTATGGAGAAAATTTAGAAGAATGCAAATATGCTCCAACATGTGCTCCAAGAACTGCAAGTTCTGAAGGGTGCATTAATGAAGCTAACGGAATCATCAACAACTCCATCATCGCCACCCCCGAAGAAAGAGACATAAATACATGGGTATGGGCACTCCCCTTGGCAACTGCCAAGCTTGGGGGAGGTGCCCCGGTATCGTATCACCATCACACATTTACCTTTATCGTTTTTCTTAGTTTGATCATTTTGGTTATATCTTGATCTAGTAGAATAAAGTTTTAGTATGATGTAGCACTGAGTTTTGCTTTATGTTCTATCTATGTAATTGAGTTCGTGAGTTATATATAATAAAGAGTAGATTGAGTTGAGGGCTTTGCTTTTGTGCTATGATCTTGAGGGAATTAAAGAAATAATAAATAAAAAGATCATATTGATCTTATGGAGAGCAATGACTTTACATATAAAGAGTATGGTGAATAAAAGTTCTTGAGCGTTGACAAACATAGTTTTGGTCATTGTTGCAATTAATAGGAAATAATAAAGAAAGAGAAGTTTCATATATAAATATACTTGGACATCTTTTGTGATTGTGAGCACTCATTAAAATATGACATGCTAAAAGGTTGATGTTGGACAAGGAAGACAACATAATGGGTTATGTTTCCTTATATCCGAATAGAAGTTATATTGTCATGGATCATCCAACATGTTGAGCTTGCCTTTCCCTCTCATGCTAGCCAAAATTCTTTGCACCAAGTAGAGATACTACTTGTGCTTCCAAACATCCCTAAACCCAGATTGCCATGAGAGTCCACCATACCTACCTATGGATTGAGTAAGATCCTTCAAGTAAGTTATCATCGGTGCAAGCAATAAAAATTGCTCTCTAAATATGTATGATCTATTAGTGTGAAGAAAATAAGCTTTATACGAACTTGTGATATGGAAGAAATAAAAGCGATGGACTGCATAATAAAGGTCCTTATCACAAGCGGCAATATAAAGTTACGTTCTTTGCATTAAGATTTCATGCATCCAACCATAAAAGCGCATGACAACCTCTGCTTCCCTCTACGAAGGGCCTATCTTTTATTTTTACCTTCTACCCTCATACAAGAGTCATGGTGATCTTCACCTTTCCTTTTTACACTTTATCCTTTGGCAAGCACTATGTGTTGGAAAGATCCGGACATATATATCCACTCGGATGTAGATTTTCATAAAGTATTATTGTTGACATTAACTTTGAGGTAAAAGGTTGGGAGGCGAAACTATAAGCACCTATCTTTCTCTGTGTCCGATTGAAACTCTGTACCCATAAATATCGCATGAGTGTTAGCAATTGTGAAAGACTAAATGATAGTTGAGTATGTGGACTTGCTGAAAAGCTCTTATATTGACTCTTTCTGATGTCATGATAAATTGCAATTGCTTCAATGACTGAGATCATAGTTTGTTAGTTTTCAATGAAGTTTCTGATTCATGCTTTACCTTGTGAATGAATTGTTACTTTAGCATGAGAAATTATATGATAATATATGTTGTTGTTCTAAAGAGGATCATGATGCCCGCATGTCCATATTTTATTTTATCGACACCTCTATCTCTAAACATGTGGACATATTTTTCGATATCGGCTTTTGCATGAGGACACGGCAAAATCTCATGTTTTCGTTTTGAGTTGTTTTTTGTCAGAATTTTCAAGGCCAAGCATCATGTCGTCCTCCTCCTCCAACAACACGGACGGTGATGCTTGGTTGATGCAGATGGAACTTAGAAGGAGGGATGCTAAGGGAGTCACGATGGAGGAGGATGAAGGAGATTCGCTTGAGGACCACCCTCTGGCTTCGGGAAGAGGCACTCTGGCTGGCATCTCCACTATTCCCAATCACCATCAAGCAATAGGACTGCAAGAAACCATGAAGACTAAGAGGTTCGAGAAGGGCTTCCCCCTAGGAGGCCCTTACATAGGTTACAGTGGAACAACTTTCATAATTTGGTTCATAATTACATAGTGGAGAACACGTCTCGTACACATATACCCTCCAAATGGGACATATCCCGTCCAAGTGAAACCAATGCAGGGAAGAGCTCTTGGGGGCCTGAAAATAAGCATCTTATGGAGAAAATTTAGAAGAATGCAAATATGCTCCAACATGTGCTCCAAGAACTGCAAGTTCTGAAGGGTGCATTAATGAAGCTAACGGAATCATCAACAACTCCATCATCACCACCCCCGAAGAAAGAGACATAAATACATGGGTATGGGCACTCCCCTTGGCAACTGCCCAACTTGGGGGAGGTGCCCCGGTATCGTATCACCATCACACTTTTATCTTTATCATTTTTCTTAGTTTGATCCTTTTGGTTATATCTTGATCTAGTAGAATAAAGTTTTAGTATGATGTAGCACTGAGTTTTGCTTTATGTTCTATCTATGTAATTGAGTTCGTGAGTTATATATAATAAAGAGTAGATTGAGTTGAGGGCTTTGCTTTTGTGCTATGGTCTTGAGGGAATTAAAGAAATAATAAATAAAAAGATCATATTGATCTTATGGAGAGCAATGACTTTACATATAAAGAGTACGGTGAATAAAAGTTCTTGAGCATTGACAAACATAGTTTTGGTCATTGTTGCAATTAATAGGAAATAATAAAGAAAGAGAAGTTTCATATATAAATATACTTGGACATCTTTTGTGATTGTGAGCACTCATTAAAATATGACATGCTAAAAGGTTGATGTTGGACAAGGAAGACAACATAATGGGTTATGTTTTCTTATATCCGAATAGAAGTTATATTGTCATGGATCATCCAACATGTTTAGCTTGCCTTTCCCTCTCATGCTAGCCAAAATTCTTTGCACCAAGTAGAGATACTACTTGTGCTTCCAAACATCCCTAAACCCAGATTGCCATGAGAGTCCACCATACCTACCTATGGATTGAGTAAGATCCGTAAGTAAGTTGTCATCGGTGCAAGCAATAAAAATTGCTCTCTAAATATGTATGATCTATTAGTGTGAAGAAAATAAGCTTTATACGAACTTGTGATATGGAAGAAATAAAAGCGACGGACTGCATAATAAAGGTCCTTATCACAAGCGGCAATATAAAGTTACGTTCTTTGCATTAAGATTTCATGCATCCAACCATAAAAGCGCATGACAACCTCTGCTTCCCTCTGCGAAGGGCCTATCTTTTATTTTTACCTTCTACCCTCATAAAAGAGTCATGGTGATCTTCACCTTTCCTTTTTACACTTTATCCTTTGGTAAGCACTATGTGTTGGAAAGATCCGGACATATATATCCACTCGGATGTAGGTTTTCATAAAGTATTATTGTTGACATTAACTTTGAGGTAAAAGGTTGGGAGGCGAAACTATAAGCCCCTATTTTTCTCTGTGTCTGATTGAAACTCTGTACCCATAAATATCGCATGAGTGTTAGCAATTGTGAAAGACTAAATGATAGTTGAGTATGTGGACTTGCTGAAAAGCTCTTATATTGACTCTTTCTGAAGTCATGATAAATTGCAATTGCTTCAATGACTGAGATCATAGTTTGTTAGTTTTCAATGTAGTTTCTGATTCATGCTTTACCTTGTGAATGAATTGTTACTTTAGCATGAGAAAATTATATGATAATATATGTTGTTGTTCTAAAGATGATCATGATGCCTGCATGTCCGTATTTTATTTTATCGACACCTCTATCTCTAAACATGTGGACATATTTTTCGATATCGGCTTTCGCATGAGGACAAGTGAGGTCTAAGCTTGGGGGAGTTGATACGTCCACTTTGCATCATGATTTTATATTTATATTTATGGCATTATGGGCTGTTATTACACGTTATATCACAATACGTATGCCTTTTCTCTCTTATTTTATAAGGTTTACATGAAGAGGGAGAATGCCGGCAGCTGGAATTCTGGACTGGAAAAGGAGCAAATATTAGAGACCTATTCTGCACAACTCCAAAAGTCCTAAAACTTCACGGAGATCAGTTTTGGAATATATAAAAATTATTGGGCGAAAAAAGTACCAGAGGGGGGCCACCAGCCATCCACAAGGGTGGAGGGCGCATCCTACCCCCTGGGTGCGACTAGCCTCCGACGCCCATCTTCTCCTATATGGTGTCTTTTGCTCTGGAAAAAATCATAGAGAAGCTTTCGGGATGAAGCGCCGCCGTCTCGAGGCGGAACCTGGGCAGGACCAATCTAGGTCTTCGGTGGAGCTGTTCTGACTGGGAAACATCCCTCCGGGAGGGGGAATCACTGCCATCGTCATCACCATCGATCCTCTCATCGAGAGTGGGTTAATATCCATCAACATCTTCACCAACACCATCTCCTCTCAAACCCTAGTTCATCTCTTGTATCCGATCTCTGTCTCAAACCCCCAGATTGGTACCTGTGGGTTGCTAGTAGTATTGATTACTCCTTCTTGTTGATGCTAGTTGGTTTATTCAGTGGAAGATCATATGTTCAGATCCTTAATGATAATTATTACTCCTCTGATTATGAACATGAATATGCTTTGTGAGTAGTTACGTTTGTTCCTGAGGACATGGGAGAAGTCTTGTTATAAGTAATCATGTGAATTTGGTATTCGTTCGATATTTTGATGAGATGTATGTTGTCTCTCCTCTAGTGGTGTTATGTGAACGTCGACTGCATGACACTTCACCATGATTTGGGCCTAGGGTAAAGCATTGGGAAGTAATAAGTAGATGATGGGTTGCTAGAGTGACACAAGCTTAAACCCTAGTTTATGCGTTGCTTCGTAAGGGGCTGATTTGGATCCATATGTTTCATGCTATTGTTAGGTTTACCTTAATTCTTCTTTCATAATTGCGGATGCTTGCGAGAAGGGTTAATCATAAGTGGGAGGCTTGACCAAGGAAGGACAGTACCCAAGCACCGGTCCACCCACATATCAAATTATCAAAGTAACGAACGTGAGTCATGTGAGCATGATGAAAACTAGCTTGACAGAAATTCCGAGGTGTTCTCGGGAGCACTTTGCTTTATATAAGAATTCATCCAGGCTTCTCCTTTGCTACAAAAAGGATTGGGCCACCTTGCTTCACCTTTTTTACTTTTGTTAATTGTTACCCATTACGAATTACTTATCACACAACTATTTGTTACCGGTAATTTCAGTGCTCGCAGAGAATACCTTACTGAAAACTGCTTGTCATTTCCTTCTGCTCCTCGTTGGGTTTGATACTCTTACTTATCGAAAGGACTATGATAGATCCCCTATACTTGTGGGTCATCGGGTGACAAATGAGGAAGACGGAGAAGATAGCGAACTGGAGCGGCGCGACCTCGGCAACCTAGGGCATGGCAAAATCGAATAGTAGGTCTTACGAGCGAAGCTCCGCGAGCAGGGCCACTGCCTGTAGCCTGGTGCCGTTGGCGGCGACCTTGATAAGCTCTGCACCATCTGACAAGACCTTGGGCGTGTTCGGGTCTCGACACCTTAGGGGGCACTGGTACACGCTTGAGGCGCAGTAGCGCTACCGCCAATGCGTCTCCGGTGAGCCCAGCATGACTTCCGCGTGGGGCACGTTCTCCACGGCCAACAGCGGTGTGACATGCATGGCTGCACCCCGCTAGCGGCCACGAATCTTGGTTGTGCCCTCCATTGCAGCTCGACCACACAAAGAGAAGAGGCAGGTTGTGGGTGGGAGCTCGGCGATGGGGCACTGATGGCATGAAAAAGGTGAGGTATGGAGCATCGGGATGGAGAGGAGTCTATTTATAAGCAAATAAGGGCAGTGGAACTGCTGCACCAGATTCTATGGGAGCCTTCTTTAGGAGAGGGGAAGAATCCAAAAGAGAGAGAACTAACAAAATATCTGGAAGGAACCCATCTCCCATACCTTCACAAATCACATTTAGAAAAAAAGTGAACCTGTCCAAAAATGACACGTAGGCAATATATGAGGACATGTAGATCAGGTCGTCCCAATCCAAACAATGTTAGCATCACGTTGTCCACATGCAAATTTAACACGGGATCACCACATGCATGCAAATATCTAGAGAAGAAAGAGGGACGTGGTCAAATCAAACTCATGCAGCCCATGTGAACCGACCAGGGACAAAGAGCATGTTTCATGTCCCAACTGAAACTGCTAAAGCCACCCCAAACCATACCCTCCCAGGTCCCCAGTAAGTAAGGTGGCAGCACCTCATTGGTCTGTTTTTTACTGATAGAAAAAAGTCAAAAAAACCAGGTAAATCAAACCTAGCCAGGTTTACTATATTAAGAATAAATTAACAAGTAACTTTGATAATTGTATATAAAAAATTATGCATCCATTAGAGCAAGGTTAGTAGTAGAGCCAAGTATCGGCTATATATTGTTGTCATGTCATTTATAGCCAATATGTTTAGTAGCTAGCTACAAGAAGTACTACTTTGTTAATACATGGCTCACCTCACACTTGATGGCCTGCAAGACACACAAGGTAGCATGGCACCTTCGTATAAGTATCCCAATAGTTATAGTTCCCAATGAAGAGCATAGGAGAGTATTCTGAGTGGCGTTTTGGTCAGAGATAAATTATGACCGGTCTTGTGTGAAGTAAATGTTCCTTGAAAAAAACATATCGGAGTCATGAAAGAGTTGATAGTTGCAGCGACAATTATAAAGATCTTATAAGTAATAATCAACATAAAGTAAAGTTGTTGAAAGTAAACGGTTGTTATCTGCAATGGAGAGGTTGGGCATGGAGAAACTTCGGATCATGGTGTATAAAAGTTTGGTAAAAAACCTTGACTTTAATGGTGTCTTCCTCTCGTGGGTTCGATAACTAAGGGTCACCTCTAGGGAAAAGGCGTGAGTCCTTTCTGCTCCTTTACCAGATCACTAAAGGGACTGATCAACAGTGTTGTTCGGAAGCTCGAGAAGTTTTTCTATTGCTTTTTGAGTCCTAGGAACATCCATACTATTAAGAGGGCTTACAGAGTTTAGGGAGATGAGAAACACAATCATATTCCATATTCATTTTCCACATTTATATCATGATCACCGGAAGGGTTTTTCGCCGAAGATATGACCCTCTCCCTTTGGTTCGGGTGTCGGGGGTGCGCGCTCCTCACTGATCAGTCCAGGTGCCTAAGGTCTTGGACCCCAGGGTGCCCAGCCCTTGTGCCTTCCCAACACCTGTTATGTCCGGGCGCCTGGTGGTTTTGTCCCCGGGTGCCCGGGGTATGTTGTAAAGTCTCTGGATGGTCCGGGTACCTAGATGGCTGGACCCCTTTTGTCCAGGTACCCGATGTTGCGGCAGTGCAATGGTAACATCTCACATGGAGGGTATAAAAGGCCCCCCTTCTTCCACCTCCTAACCCTAATCTCTTCTATCTTTCCCCGTCCATTGCCAAACAAGAGAAAGCATGATATCTCTGTTAGAGATACGACGGGCAAATCAACTCGACGAAGAACGAAAAGCAATCAGGAAACATGAGATTTAACGTGGAAACCCCCTCCAACACGAAGGAAAAAAACCACGGGTGCCAGCCAGCCAAACTTCGCTATATCGGAGGAGGTTACACACATTGGGGATTTACAACTGATTAACTACCCCGTGCGTCGGCTTACAAGAGGTATATATAACATAGGTGACCTAGGTAAATACTGATCCATTCAGCCCAAGCCTACCAGAGACAGGCCTCACTCCACTCGCTCGTCATAAGTTAGCCTTTCTCTTCATACTTGAATTTGGAGCATAACATAACAATCTCCATCCCCATCCACTCAAACTCTCCAATATTTCAGGGATTCGAGGAGATTCACCCGTTCTACATTCCTACAAACCATTTTGCGTTCCCCAGCTCTTACATCTTCATCAAATTGTTACTCTTCTGTGTTTGGGCATCTAATGGAGGGAACTTCAGAAAACATTCTCGTCTCCGTCGACTGCACTTGCGGTTACTCGGTCTTTTACTTTGTGCTAGCTATTATCTTGTGTTTACTCGTGCTAGCACTTGTTTCTTGTTAAGCTTGCCATATAGGTTGTCCACCTAGTTACATATCTAGACAACCTATTTTATTGTTGGTCCTAAAATTTGCAAAAGATTTAACAATTTGTTAGTCGCTTATTCACCCGCTCTCGACCATAGTACCGATATTTTTAGCTGCTCCACTACTCACTAGTCTTTGGAGACGATTAGTTCTGGACAAGAAGCGCCGCCGGACTGGTGACACCGTATGCATGCAACCCAGGGGAGAGGTCATGCTTTCGATCTTTGTTTTAGGGAGAAATTCTCGCGGTTGGGAGATTGTAAATCCTAGGTGCGGAAATCTTCACCAACGATCTTCACCAACTCTGCTTCCGCCATGCCCCGAGTTGATAACGATCAGATCTAACCTTATATGCATCTTCATAGTGGTCCTTGGCTTGTATGCAGGATGGAATGTTTTTGTTTTTCTACTGTGTTACCCAACAATAAGACGGTTAAGAATGACTGGATATGAGCAAAGAAACCAATTGTCCATAGATGTCTACTACATGACTTTATTCTTGTAGACTCGTGTTGGGCCTCCAAGCGCAGAGTTCTGTAGGACAGTAGCAATTTTCCCTCAAGTGGATGACCTAAGGTTTATCAATCTGTGGGAGGCGTAGGATGAAGATAGTCTCTCTCAAAGAACCATGCAACCAAATACAAGAAATCTCTTGTGTCCCCAACACACCCAATACAATGGCAAATTGTATAGGTGCACTAGTTCAGCGAATAGATGGTGATAAAAGTGTAATATGGATGGTAGAAATATTTTTTTATAGTCTGAATAAATAAAAACAGCAAGGTAACGAACAATAAAAGTGAGCACAAACGGTATTGCAATGCTTAGAAACAAGGCCTAGGGTTCGTACTTTCGCTAGTGCAATCTCTCAACAATGATAATATAATTGGATCATACAACTATCCCTCAAAGTGCGACGAAGAATCACTGCGAAGTTCCTATCTAGCGGAGAACATAAGAAGAAATAGTTTGTAGGGTATGAAACCACCTCGAAGCAATTCTTTCTGATTGATCTATCCAAGAGTTTGTACTAAAATAACACCAAATAATTTCAGATTCATAATACTCAATCCAACACAAAGAACCTCAAAGAGTACCCCAAGATTTCTACTGGAGAAACAAAGACAAGAACGTGCATCAACCCCTATGCATAGATTACCCCAGTGTCACCACGGGAATCGGTGGGTTGAATGCCAAAACATATATCAAGTGAATCAATACGATACCCCATTGTCAACACGGGTATTGATAGCAAGACATACATCCAGTGTTCTCAAATCCATAAAAGTATTCAATCCGATAAGAATGAAATCTCAAAGGGAAAACTCAATTCATCACAACAAGATAGAGAGGGGAAAACACCATATGATTCAACTACATTAACAAAGCCCGCGATACATCAAGACCGTGACATCCCAAGAACACGAGACAGAGAGATTAAACACATAGCTACT
Source organism: Triticum aestivum (assembly GCF_018294505.1). Classification (NCBI taxonomy): domain Eukaryota; kingdom Viridiplantae; phylum Streptophyta; class Magnoliopsida; order Poales; family Poaceae; genus Triticum; species Triticum aestivum. The sequence goes on along the minus strand of NC_057795.1, from coordinate 270,977,205 downwards.
GGTACAAACCCTCGGCCTCGAGGGTGGACTACTCCCTCCTCATCATGGAGACCATAGGGATGATGAAGATGGCCTCCAGTGATGATCTCCCCCTCCGGCAGGGTGCCAGAACGGGTTCCCGATTGGTTTTTCGTGGCTATAGAGTCTTGCGGCGGTGGAACTTCCAATTTAGGGTTATTTCTGATGGTTTCTCTACTTATAGTATTTTTTGGCGTCAATTTCACGCGAAGATGGGCCTCGAGGTGAGCACAACCCACCGGGGCACAGGCAAGGGCCCTGTCGCGCCCCTGTGTCTTGTGCCCTAGTCCTTCACCTTATGGTCCTTCCACGTGGATTCGGGGGTCACTTTTGTTCCAAAAAAAATCATCAAAAAGTTTCAGCTCATTTGGAGAACTTTCATTTCTGCACAAAAAACAACACCACGGTAGTTCTGCTGAAAACAGCGTCAGTCCGGGTTAGTTCCATGCAAATCATACCAAAACCATTAAAATTGTTGTAAACATGGCATGAATACTTCATAAATTATAGATACGTTGGAGACGTATCAGCATCGCCAAGCTTAATTCCTACTCGTCCTAGAGTAGGTAAATGATAAAAGAAATAATTTATGAAGTATAATTTCAATCACTTTTCCTAGCATCATAACAGGAATTATTTCTTATAAAACCTCGCATGTTAAAGTAGCAACCAATCCACATGTAAAGGTTCAAACAATGAATTCTCTTGAAACTCAACAACCTATGTTCTCAGTCACCAGGCAATTGCAATTCAACTTATTCAACATAGTCTAAGTAAAAGCTCCACATACTCAATCATCATATAGTCTTCCATGATTTCTACTACTCAAAGCATATTCTTAGAACAAATGGAATCCACCGAACACAAAGAAATATAAGGGCTTAATATTTCGCCTCCCAACTCATTTATCATAGAGATAATTGTCAACAATATTAAATCATGATCAAATATATTTGATTGGTCATATGTGCCTAGATCTTTCCCCACCACATGATGCTTGCCAACTAGAGAATAATCGAGGTTGAAATGAGAATTTGTACTATTGACTCTTTGCATAAAAGTAAATACTGGAAAGTAAAAGATAGGACCTTCAGAGAGGGAAGAAGAGGTTGCCATGCGTTTTTTATTTGGATGCCCAAGCTCTTAATGCAAAGGAACGTCACATTATAGTGCCCCTTATGATAGCAACCTTTATTATGCAATCCATCACTTTTATTACTTTGCCATCACAAGTTCGTACAACGCTCAATTTTCCCTTACAATAAAAGATCAAACATATTTAGGAGCATTTTTTATTGCTTTATGCACCGATGACAACTTACTTGACGGATCTTATTCAATCCATAGGTAGGTATGGTGGACACTCAAGGCAAGAAACTGGGTTTGAGGGTTTTTGTATGCACAAGTAGTATCTCAACTTAGTACGAATTTTTGGCTAGCAAAAGATCCTAGGCAAACACCACATGTTGGAAAATCTATGACAATATAACTTCTATCCAAATATACACAACCATAACTCATTACGTTGTCTTCCTTGTCCAACTTCAACTAATTTGCTCAAGTTTGAAAATAATTAATGGGTATTCAAAATCATAGAAGATTTCCAAGATAATATATTTGCACGTGAAAGTTCTCTTCCTTATATTAATCATTCATGAATTGCTTGTATGACCAATATTGTGATTGTCAAGCTTCAAAAGATTTCACTTTCTAAACCCAATGTGAATCCACCACTAGGCATGATATGAAGATATAATTTCAACTTCATTACATTCAATTTATTCAACAATTTACTCACAGGATATAAGTGAAGCACGAGAGTAAATGACAAACTACTCCAAAAAGATATAAGTGAAGATCATGCGAGTAGTTAAGTAAATGGGTAGCTAATTGAGGACTCTCTCTTATTTAAAATTTTTAGATCTAAGTATCTTATTTAAACAGCAAGCAAAACAAAATAAAATGGCATTCCAAAAATAGCACACATCATTTGAAGAAGCAAAAACTTAGGCTTAACTGATACTAACCGATAATTGTTGAAGAAGAAAGGTGGGATGCCTACCGGGGCATCCCCAAGCTTAGATTCTTGAGACTTCTTGGAATATAATCTTGGGATGCCTTGGGGATCCCCAAGCTTGAGCTTTTTTGTCTTCTTAATTCCTTTTATATCACGGTTTTCCTAAATCTTAAAAACTTCATCCACACAAAACTCAACAAGAACTCATGAGATAAGTTAGTATAAATCAATGCAAAATCCTTACCATTCTCTACTCTAGCAAATCACTAAAATTATTATTTAACATTACATCCTAAATTCCTCTGCATATTTAATAGTCCTATCCTCAAATAGAATAATTAAACTAGCAAACATATGCAAACAATGCAAACATAACAGCAATCTGCCAAAACAGAACAATATGTAAAGAGTGCAATATTCATCATACTTCCCTAACTCCAAAAATTCTGAAAAATTACCACACTATAGAAAATTTATTGTAGCTTACTATGCAAAAAGTTTAAACATTTTATCACATTCTGAATTTTCTAGAGAATTTTTGCAACAGCAACAAACTTTCTGTTTTGAAACAGCCACAAGTAGACTCGCAAAATAAGCATGTAGAAAGCTATCCTTGACACTTTTATTGTAGTAAAAGATGCAAAACATTATTTTAAATAACAGGAAGAAAATCCTAGTAAAATAAAATGATGCTCCAAGCAAAACTCATATCATGTGACGAATAAAAATATAGCCTCAAGCAAAAAGTTTCAACATTTTATCACATTCTAAATTTTCTAGAGAATTTTTGCAACAACAACAAACTTTCTGTTTTGAAACAACCACAAGTAGACTCGCAAAATAAGCATGTGGAAAGCTATTCTTGACACTTTTATTGTAGTAAAAGATGCAAAACATTATTTTAAATAACAGGAAGCAAATCCTAGTAAAATAAAATGATGCTCCAAGCAAAACTCATATCATGTGACGAATAAAAATATAGCCTCAAATAAGGTTACCGATAATGTTGGAGACGAAAGAGGGGATGCCTTCCGGGGCATCCCCAAGCTTAGTTGGTTGGATCTTCCTTGAATATTACCTTGGGAGTGCCTTGGGAATCCCCAAGCTTAGGGTATTGTCACTCCTTATTCTCCTCATATCGATATCTCACCCAAAACTTGAAAACTTCAATCACACAAAACTTAACGGAACTTCGTGAGATAGGTTAGTATGATAAAGAGCAAACCATTCACTTTGGTACTGTCAAAGACAAGATTCATAATTGTTCTCACACAATGCCTACTGTAGCCTATCATTTCCACAATTCATATTGAGAAATATAATCCATAGAAACTAGGAAACAAGCAAACTATGCATTGAAAACAAAATCTGTCAAAAACAGAACAGTCTAAAGTAATCTGTAGTCCAACCATACTTCTGTAACTCTAAAAATTCTGAAAAATTAGGACAACATGGATAATTTGTATATCTATCACCTGTAATTAGATCAAAATCACATTCCAGAGAATTTTTAATATTCCTGAACTGAGTGCAAAAGTTTCTGTTTTTGCATAGATTCAAGTCAACTATCATCCACACTATCCCAAAGGCTTTACTTGGCATTTTACTGAAACAAAAGCAATAAAACATGATTAGTACAGTATCATAATCATGTGGACACACAAAAACAGTAGGTAAAAGTGTTGGGTTGTCTCCCCACAAGTGCTTTTCTTTAATGCCTTTTAGCTAGGCATGATGAGTTCAATGATGCTCGCATAAAAGATAAGGATTGAACATAAAGAGAGCATCATGAAGCATATGACTAGCACATTTAAGTCTAACCCACTTCCTATGCATAGGAATTTTGTGAGCAAACAACTTATGGGAACAAGAATCAACTAGCATAGGAAGGCAAAACAAGCAAAACTTCAATATTTTCAACACATAGACAGGAAACTTAATATTATTGAAATATGTAAAAGCATATGTTCCTCTCTCATAATAATTGTCAGTAGCATCATGAATGAATTCAACAATATAACTATCGGGTAAAGGATTCTTTTAATGATCCACACGCATAGAAATTTTCTTACTCTCCACATAAGCAAATTTATTCTCATGAATGGTAGTGGGAGAAAACTCAACAAAATAACTATCATGAGATTGAAAAAAAAATCATGATGACAAGTTCCATGATTATTATTATTCTTTATAGCAAACATGTCATCACCATAATCATCATAGATAGCAACTTTGTTTGCATAATCAATTGAAATCTCTTCCAAAATAGTGGATTCGTCACTAAATAAAGTCATGACCTCTCCAAATCCAGTTTCATCAATATAATATCATAAATAGAAGGCATGCTTTCATCATAATAATTTTTCTCATCAAAACTTGGGGGCCCAAAAAGATCATGTTCATCAAACATAGCATCCCAAGCTTATGGATTTGCATTGAAGGAAATATGCCCTAGAGGCAATAATAAAGTTATTATTTATTTCCTTAATTCATGATAAATGTTTATTGTTCATGCTAGAATTGTATTAACCGGAAACTTAGTACATGTGTGAATACATAGACAAAACATATCGTCCCTAGTATGCCTCTACTTGACTAGCTCGTTAATCAAAGATGGTTAAGTTTTCTAACCATAGACATGTGTTGTCATTTGATGAGCGGGATCACATCATTAGGAGAATGATGTGATGGACATGACCCATCTGTTAGCTTAGCATTTCGATCGTATTAGTTTCATTGCTACTGCTTTCTTCCCGACTTATACAAGTTCCTCGGACTATGAGATTATGCAACTCCCGAATAAAGAAAGAACACTTTGTGTGCTACCAAACGTCACAACGTAAAAGGGTGATTATAAAGGTGCTCTACAGGTGTCTCCGAAGGTGTTTGTTGGGTTGGCATAGATCGAGATTAGGATTTGTCACTCCGTGTTTTGGAGAGGTATCTCTGGGCCCTCTCGGTAATACTCATCACTATAAGCCTTGCAAGCATTGTGACTAATGAGTTAGTTGCAGGATGAAGTATTACAGAACGAGTAAAGAGACTTGCCGGTAATGAGATTGAACGAGGTATTGAGATACCGACGATCGAATCTCGGGCAAGTAACATACCTATAACAAAGTGAACAATGTATGTTGTTATGCGGTTTGACCGATAAAGATATTCATAGAATATGTTGGAACCACTATGAGCATCCAGGTTCCGCTATTGGTTATTGACCGGAGACGTGTCTCGCTCATGTCTACATAGTTCTCGAACCCGTAGGGTCCGCAAGCTTAATGTTCGATGACGATTGGTATTATGAGTTTATGTGTTTTGATGTACCAAAGGTAGTTAGGAGTCCCGGATGTGATCATGGACATGACGAGGAGTCTCAAAATGGTTGAGACATAAAGGTCGATATATTGGAAGCCTATGTTTGGACATCGGAATGGTTCCAGGTGAGTTCAGGCATATACCGGAGTACCGGGAGGTTACCGGAACCCCCCGGGAAGTATATGGGCCTTATTGGGCCATAGTGGGAGAGAGGAGCAGGAAGCCTGGGAGCCCCCCCCCCCCAAGCCCAATCTGAATTGGGTGGGGGCGGCCCCCCCTTTCCTTCCTCCTTCCTCCCCCTACCTTCCTCTCCTAGTCCAACTAGGGAGGGGGGATCCTACTCCCGGTGGGAGTAGGACTCCTCCAGCGCGCACCATAGAGGGTCTGCCCTCCCCCCTCTCCACTCCTTTATATACGGGGGAGGGGGCACCCCATAGACACACAAGTTGACATTGTTTAGCCGTGTGTGGTGCCCCCCTCCATAGTTACACACCTTGGTCATATCGTCGTAGTGCTTAGGCGAAGCCCTGCGCCGGTAACTTCATCGTCACCGTCACCACGCCGTCGTGCTGACGAAACTCTCCCTCGGCCTCAACTGGATCAAGAGTACGAGGGACGTCCCCGAGCTGAACGTGTTCTAAACGTGGAGGTGCCATACGTTTGGTGCTTGGATCGGTTGGATCATGAAGACGTTCGACTACATCAACCGCGTTAGCTAAACGCTTCCGCTTTCGGTCTACGAGGGTACGTGGACACACTCTCCCCTCTCGTAGCTATGCATCACATAGATAGATCTTGCATGATTGTCGGATTTTTTTTAAATTACCGTGTTCCCAAATAGTGGCATCCGAGCCAGGTCTATGCGTAGATGTTATATGCACGAGTAGAACACAAAGAGTTGTGGGCGATAATAGTCATACTACTACCAGCATGTCATACTTTGATTCGGCGGTATTGTTGTATGAAGCGGCTCAGACCGACATTACACGTACGCTTACGCGAGACTGGTTCTACCGACGTGCTTTGCACATAGGTGGCTGGTGAGTGTCTGTTTCTCCAACTTTAGTTGAATCGAGTGTGGCTACGCCCGGTCCTTGTTGAAGGTTAAAACAGCACACTTGACAAAAAATGGTTGTGGTTTTGATGCGTAGGTAAGCACGGTTCTTGCTAGAAGCCCGTAGCAGCCACGTAAAACTTGCAACAACAAAGTAGAGGATGTCTAACATGTTTTTGCAGGGCTTGCCGTGATGTGATATGGTGAAGCATGATGTAATATAATTTTTTGTATGAGATGAACATGTTTTGTAACAAAGTTATCGGCAACTAGTAGGAGCCATATGGTTGTCGCTTTATTGTATGCAATGCAATCGCGATGTAATTGTTTTATTTTATCACTAAGCGGTAGCGATAGTCGTAGTAAGAATAGGTGGCGAGACGACAACTATGCTACGATGGAGATCAAGGTGTCGCGCCGGTGACGTTGGAGATCATGACGATGCTTCGGTGATGGAGATCATGAGCACAAGATGATGATGATCATATCATGTCACATATTTTGATTGCATGTGATGTTTATCCTTTATGCATCTTATTTTTCTTAGAACGTCGGTAGAATTATAAGATGATCCCTTACTAAATTTCAAGGTACAAGTCTTCTCCCTGAGTATGCACCGTTGCTACAGTTCGTCATGCGGAGACACCATGTACTGATCGAGTGTGATAAGCTCTACGTTCACATACAACAGGTGCAAGCCAGTTTTGCACACGCAGGATACTCGGGTTAAACTTGACGAGCCTAGCATATGCAGATATGGCCTCGAAACACTGAGACCGAAAGGTCGAGCGTGAATCATATAGTAGATATGATCAACATAGTGATGTTCACCATTGAAAACTACTCCATCTCACATGATGATCAGACATGGTTTAGTTGATTTGGATCACGTGATCACTTAGATGATTAGAGGGATGTCTATCTAAGTGGGAGTTCTTAAGTAATATGATTAATTGAACTTTAATTTATCATGAACTTAGTACCTGATACTCCCTCCGTTCCTAAATATTTGTCTTTTAGAGATTTCAAATGGACGACCATATACAGTTGTATATAGACATATTTTAGAGTGTAGATTCATTCATTTTTGCTCCGTATGTAGTCACTTGTTGAAATCTCTAGAAAGACAAATATTTAGGAATGGAGGGAGTAGTATTTTGCGTGTTTATGTTATTGTAGATCAATGGCCCATGCTACCGTTCTTTTGAATTTTAATGCGTTCCTAGAGAAAGCTAAGTTGAAAGATGATGGCAGCAACTACACGGACTGGGTCCGTAACTTGAGGATTATCCTCATTGCTGCACAGAAGAATTACGTCCTGGAAACACTGCTAGGTGCCAGACCTGCTGTAGATGCTACAGATGAGTTAAGAACGTCTGGCAGAGCAAAGCTGATGACTACTCGACAGTTCAGTGTGCCATGCTATATGGCTTAGAATTGGGACTTCAATGACATTTTGAACGTCATGGAGCATATGAGATGTTCCAAGAGTTGAAGTTAATATTTCAAGCAAATGCCTGAGTTGAGAGATATGAAGTCTCCAACAAGTTCCACAACTGCAAAAAGGAGGAGAATAGTTCTGTCAGTGAGTACATACTCAAAATTTCTAGGTATCATAATCACTTGACTCAGCTGGGAGTTGATCTTCCAGTTGATTGTGTCATTGACAGAGTTCTTCAATCACTGCCACCAAACTATAATGGCTTCATGATGAACTATAATATGCAAGGGGTGGGCAAGACTGTTCCTGAGCTCTATGCTAAAGGCCGCGGAGGTAGAAATCAAAAAGGAGCATCAAGTGTTGATGGTCAATAAGACCCCTAGTTTCAAGAAAAAGGGCAAAGGGAAGAAATGGAACTTCAAGAAGAACGACAAAAAGGTTGCTGCTCAAGAGAAGAAACCCAAGTATGGACCTAAGCCTGAAACTGAGTGCTTCTACTACAAAGGAACTGGTCACTGGAAGCGGAACTTCCCCAAGTATTTGGCAGATAAGAAGGATGGCAAAGTGAAAGGTATATTTGATATACATGTTATTGATGTGTACTTAACTAATGCTCGCAGTAGCGCGTGGGTATTTGATATTGGTTCTGTTGCTCATATTTGCAACTCGAAACAGGGGCTACGGATTAAGTGAAGATTGGCTAAGGATGAGGTGACGATGCGCGTGGGAAATGGTTCCAAAGTCGATGTGATCGCGGTCGGCACACTACCTCTACATCTACCTTCGGGGTTAGTTTTAGACCTGAATAATTGTTATTTGGTGCCAGCGTTGAGCATGAACATTATATCTGGATCTTGTTTGATGCGAGACGGTTATTCATTTAAATCAGATAATAATGGTTGTTCTATTTATATGAGTAATATCTTTTATGGTCATGCACCCCTGCTGAGTGGTCTATTTTTATTGAATCTCGATAGTAGTGATACACATGTTCATAGTGTTGAAGCCAAAAGATTGAAGTTTAATAATGATAGTGCAACTTATTTGTGGCACTGCCGTTTGGGTCATATCGGTATAAAACGCATGAAGAAACTCCATACTGATGGACTTTTGGAATCACTTGATTATGAATCACTTGGTGCTTGCGAACCGTGCCTTATGGGCAAGATGACTAAAACTCCGTTCTAAGGAACAATGGAATGAGCTACTGACTTGTTGGAAATAATACATACCGATGTATGCGATCCAGTGAGTATTGATGCTCGTGGAGGGTATCGTTATTTTCTTACCTTCACAGATGATTTGAGCAGATATGGTTATATCTACTTAATGAAGCATAAGTCTGAAACATTTGAAAAGTTCAAAGAATTTCAGATGAAGTGGAAAATCATTATAACAAGAAAATAAAGTTTCTACAACTGATCGTGGAGGAGAATATTTGAGTTACGAGTTTGGTCTTCATTTGAAACAACATGGGATAGTTTCACAATTAACGCCACCTGGAACACCACAGCAAAATGGTGTGTCTGAACGTCATAACTGTACTTTGTTAGATATGGTGTGATCTATGATGTCTCTTACTAATTTACGCTATCGTTTTGGGGTTACGCTCTAGAGACGGCTGCATTCACTTTAAATAGGGCACCATCAAAATCCGTTGAGACGACGCCTTATGAACTGTGGTTTGGCAAGAAACCAAGGTTGTCATTTCTTAAAGTTTGGGGTTGCGATGCTTATGTGAACAAGCTTCAACCTGATAAGCTCGAACCCAAATCGGAGAAGTGCGTCTTCGTAGGATACCCAAAGGAAACTGTTGGGTACACCTTCTGTCATAGATCCGAAGGCAAAATCTTTGTTGCTAAGAATGGATCCTTTCTAGAGAAGGAGTTTCTCTCGAAAGAAGTGAGTGGGAGGAAAGTAGAACTTGATGAGGTAACTATACCTGCTCCCTCATTGGAAAGTAGTTCATCACAGAAAACGGTTCCTGTGATTCCTACACCAATTAGTGAGGAAGCTAATGATGATGATCATGAAGCTTCACATCAAGTTACTACCAAACCTCATAGGTCTTCCAGAGTAAGATCTGCATCAGAGTGGTACGGTAATCCTATTCTGGAAGTCATTTTACTAGACCATGATGAACCTACAAACTATGAGGAAGCGATGATGAGCCCAGATTCCGCGAAATGGCTTGAGGCCATGAAATCTGAGATGGGATCCATGCATGAGAACAAAGTGTGGACTTTGGTGGACTTGCCCGATGATTGGCAAGCCATAGAAAATAAATGGATCTTTAAGAAGAAGACCGACGCAGACGATAATGTTACTGTTTACAAAGCTCGACTTGTTGCGAAAGGTTTTCGACAAGTTCAAGGAGTTGACTACGATGAGACTTTCTCACCCGTAGCGATGCTTAAGTCTGTTCGAATCATGTTAGCAATTGCTGCATTTTATGATTATGAAATTTGGCAAATGGATGTCAAAACTGCATTCCTGAATGGATTTCTGGAAGAAGAGTTGTATATGATGCAACCGGAAGGTTTTGTCGATCCAAAGGGTGCTAACAAAGTGTGCAAGCTCCAGTGATCCATTTATGGACTGGTGCAAGCCTCTCGGAGTTGGAATAAACGCTTTGATAGTGTGATCAAAGCATATGGTTTTATACAAACTTTTGGAGAAGCCTGTATTTACAAGAAAGTGAGTGAGAGCTCTGTAGCATTTATGATCTTATATGTAGATGACATATTGTTGATTGTAAATGATATAGAATTTCTGGATAGCATAAAGGGATACAAGAATAAGAGTTTTTCTATGAAAGACCTTGGAGAAGCTTCTTACATATTGGGCATCAAGATCTATATAGATAGATCAAGATGCTTAATTAGACTTTCACAAAGCACATACCTTGATAAAGTTTCGAACAAGTCCAAAATGGATCAGTCAAAGAAAGGGTTCTTTCCTGTGTTACAAGGTGTGGAGTTGAGTCAGACTCAAAGCCCGACCACCGAAGAAGATAGAGAGAAAATGGAAGTCATTCCCTATGCTTCAGCCATAGGTTCTATCATGTATGCAATGTTGTGTACCAGACCTGATGTATGTCTTGCTATAAGCATAGCAGGGAGGTACGAAAGTAATCCCGGAGTGGAGCACTGGACAGCGGTTAAGAACATCCTAAAATACCTAAAAACAACTAAGGATATGTTTCTCATTTATGGAGGTGAAAAAGAGCTTATCGTAAATGGTTACGTCGATGCAAGCTTTGACACTGATCCGGATGACTCTAAGTTGCAAATCAGATACATATTTTTGTTAAATGGAGGAGCTGCCAGTTGGTGCAGTTCCAAGCAGAGCATCGTGGCCGGATCTACGTGTGAAGCGGAGTACATTGCTACTTCGGAGGCAGTGAATGAAGGAGTTTGGATGAAGGAGTTCATATCCGATCTAGGTGTCATACCTAGTGCATCAGGTCCAATGAAAATCTTTTGTGACAATACTGGTGCAATTGCCTTGGCAAAGGGATACAGATTTCACAAGAGAACCAAGCACATCAAGAGACGCTTCAATTCCATCCGTCATCAAGTGTCGGAACGGGACATAGAGATTTGCAAGATACACATGGATCTGAATGTTGCAGACCCGTTGACTAAGCCTCTCTCACGAGCAAAACATGATCAGCACCAAAGATCCATGGGTGTTAGAATCATTACTATGTAATCTAGATTATTGACTCTAGTGCAAGTGGGAGACTGAAGGAAATATGCCCTAGAGGCAATAATGAAGTTATTATTTATTTCCTTAATTCATGATAAATGTTTATTATTCATGCTAGAATTGTGTTAACCGGAAACTTAGTACATGTGTGAATACATAGACAAAAACATATAGTCCCTAGTATGCCTCTACTTGACTAGCTCGTCAATCAAAGATGGTTAAGTTTCCTAACCATAGACATGTGTTGCCATTTGATGAATGGGACCACATCATTAGGAGAATGATGTGATGGACATGACCCATCCGTTAGCTTAGCATTTTTATCGTATTAGTTTCATTGCTACTGCTTTCTTCATGACTTATACAAGTTCCTTAGACTATGAGATTATGCAACTCCCGAATACCAACATAACACTTTGTGTGCTACCAAACGTCACAATGTAAAAGGGCGTTTATAAAGGTGCTCTACAGGTGTCTCAAAGGTGTTTGTTGGGTTGGCATAGATCGAGATTAGGATTTGTCACTTCGTGTTTCGGAGAGGTATCTCTAGGCCCTCTCGGTAATACTCATCATTGTAAGCCTTGCAAGCATTGTGACTAATGAGTTAGTTGCGGGATGAAGTATTACAGAATGATTAAAGAGACTTGTCGGTAACGAGATTGAACGAGGTATTGAGATACCGAGGATCGAATCTCGGGCAAAGGGAACAACGTATGTTGTTATGCAGTTTGATCGATAAAGATCTTCGTAGAATATGTAGGAACCAATATGAGCATCCAGGTTCTGCTATTGGTTATTGACCGGAGACATGTCTCGGTCATGTCTACAAAGTTCTCGAACCCGTAGGGTCCGCACGCTTAATGTTCGATGACGATTGGTATTATGAGTTTATGTGTTTTGATGTATCGAGGGTAGTTCGGAGTCCCAGATATGATCATGGACATGACGAGGAGTCTCGAAATGGTCGAGACATAAAGATCGATATATTGGAAGACTATGTTTGGACATCGGGATGGTTCCGGGTGAGTTCGGGCATATACCGGAGTACCGGGAGGTTACCGGAACCCCCCGGGAAGTATATGGGCCTTATTGGGCCATAGTGGGAGAGAGGAGAAGGAAGCCTAGGAGGGAGGGCGCCCCCCAATCCCAATCCGAATTGGCTGCCCCCCCCCCTTTCTTTCCTCCTTCCTCCCCCTTCCTTCCTCTCCTAGTCCAACTAGGGAAGGGGGGGAATCCTACTCCTGGTGGGAGTAGGACTCCTCCAGGGCGCGCCATAGAGGGCCGGCCATCCCCCTCCTCCACTCCTTTATATACGGGGGAGGGGGCACCCCATAGACACACAAGTTGACATTGTTTAGCCGTGTGCGGTGCCCCCCTCCACAGTTACACACCTCGGTCATATCGTCGTAGTGCTTAGGCGAAGCCCTGCGCCGGTAACTTCATCATCACCGTCACCACACCGTCGTGCTGACGAAACTCTCCCTCGGCCTAAACTGTATCAAGAGTACGAGTTACGTCCCCGAGCTGAACGTGTGTTGAACGCAGAGGTGTCGTATGTTCGGTGCTTGTATCGGTTGGATCGCGAAGACGTTCGACTACATCAACCGCGTTAGCTAAACGCTTCTGCTTTCGGTCTACGAGGGTACGTGGACACACTCTCACCTCTCGTTGCTATGCATCACATAAATAGATCTTGCGTGATCATAGGATTTTTTTTGAAATTACCGCATTCCCCAACATGCATATCATTATCATCATGGATATTCAAAGAATCCGTACTAACAATGTTGCAATCGTGCTCATCATTTATGGATTTAATGCTAAACATTTTATTGAATTCTTCTTCTATCAATTGAGCACAATTTTCCTTTCCATCATTTTCAAGAAAGACATGATAAAGATGAATAATATGATGCACCTCAATTCCACTTTTTTATTTTTATAAACCAAACTAGTGATAAAACAAGAAACTAAAAGATTCTATTGCAAGATCTAAAGATATACCTTCAAGCACTCACCTCCCCGGCAACGGCATCAAAAAAGAGCTTTGTTGACGGGATGTGAGTGCCACTTACCTAACCTCCCCGGCAACGGCGCGAGAAAAGAGCTTGACATCTACTACGTGGCTTTATTCTTGTAGACTCGTGTTGGGCCTCCAAGCGCAGAGTTTTGTAGGACAGTAGCAATTGCCCTCAAGTGGATGACCTAAGGTTTATCAATTCGTGGGAGGCATAGGATGAAGATAGTCTCTCTCAAACAACCCTGCAACCAAATACAAGAAATCTCTTATGTCCCCAACACACCCAATACAATGGAAAATTGTATAGGTGCACTAGTTCGGCGAAGAGATGGTGATAAAAGTGCAATATGGATGGTAGAAATATATTTTTATAATCTGAATAAATAAAAACAGCAAGGTAGCGAACAATAAAAGTGAGCACAAACGGTATTGCAATGCTTAGAAACAAGGGATAATTAATTTGGTGCCCTTAGTTGTGTCCCACTCAGCAGGTTTACCCCTAGTTTCCGAAGACGCTTGTTCCTGCCCAAACCACTTTGCTCCTCTTATGCTTTTGCCCTTTGACCGTTTGACCATCACACTAAAAACTTCAATAAAATTCAGACTAACTCAGAAAAATTCAAATAAGATATCAAAATGTTCAAAAAAGCATCACCTATATGTGCACATCATTTGCATTCATGAAAAAAGTGTTTGACAGTCCCTATCTCAGTTTTAGCTCATATCATCTTAGCATGAACAGTAAAATCTAAAAAAACTACAAATTCTAAAAAAAATTGGTGGCAAACTTTGACCAATGGTTTGAGTGCTTGCCAAGTTTCATAAGGGAATGAGATTCGCGGAAGTCATGATAAAAAATGAAATTTTGGAGCATTGATTTTTGTTTTTTGCCACGACTTCCACGAATGTCATTCCCTTATGAAACTTGGCAAGCACTCAAAACATTGGTCAAAGTTTGCCACCAATTTTTTTTTAGATTTTTTTTAGATTTTACTGTTCATGCTAAGACGATATGAGCTAAAACTGAAATGGGGATTGGCCAACACTTTTTTCATGAATGCAAATGGTATGCGCATATAGGTGATGCTTTTCTGAACATTTTGATATCTTATTTGAATTTTTCTGAGTTAGTATGAATTTTTTATGAAGTTTTCAAAGTGATGGTCAAATGGTCAAAGGGCAATAGCATAAGAGGAGCAAAGTGGTTTGGTCAGGAACAAGTGTTTTCGGAAACTAGGGGTAAACCTGCCAAGTGTGGCCCAACTAGGGGCATAAAATCAATTAACCCTAGAAACAAGGCCTAGGGTCCGTACTTTCGCTAGTGCAATCTCTCAATTATGCTAATATAATTGGATCATATAACTATCCCTCAAAGTGTGATGAAGAATCACTTCGAAGTTCCTATCTAGCGGAGAACATAAGAAAAAATTGTTTGTAGGGTGCGAAACCATCTTAACGCTATTCTTTCCGATCGATCTATCCAAGAGTTCGTACTAAAATAACACCAAATAATTTCATATTCATAATACTCAATCCAATACAAAGAACCTCAAAGAGTGCCCCAAGATTTCTACCGGAGAAACAAAGACAAGAATGTGCATCAACCCCTATGCATGGATTACCCCAATGTCACCGTGGGAATCCGCGAGTTGAGTGCCAAAACATATATCAAGTGAATCAATACGATACCCCATTGTCACCACGGCTATTCATAGCAAGACATACATCAAGTTTTCTCAAATCCATAAAAGTATTCGATCTAATAAGAACAAAATCTCAAAGGGAAAACTCAATTCATCACAACAAGATAGAGAGGGAAAAACACCATATGATTCAACTATATTACCGAAGCCCACGATACATCAAGATCGTTACATCTCAAGAACATGAGAGAGAGAGAGAGATTAAACACATAGCTACTGGTACAAACCCTCAGCCCCGAGGGTGGACTACTCCATCCTCATCACCATAGGTATGATGAAGATGGCCTCCGGTGATGATCTCCCTCTCCGGCAGGGTGCCGAAACGGGCTCCTGATTGGTTTTTTGTGGCTACAGAGGCTTGCGGCGGTGGAACTTCCGATCTAGGGTTATTTTTGATGGTTTCTCTATTTATAGAATTTTTTGCTGTCGGTTTCATCCGAAGATGGGCCTCGAGGTGTGCACAACCCACCGGGGCATGGGCAAGGGCCCAGGCGCGCCCCAGTGTCTTGTGCCCTACTCCTTCACCTTCTAGTCCTTCCACGAAGCTTCGGGGGTCTCTTTTGTTCCAAAAAAATCGTCAAAAAGTTTTAGCTCATTTGGAGAACTTTCATTTCTACACAAAAAACAACACCACGATAGTTCTGCTGAAAACAGCGTCAGTCCAGGTTAGTTCCATGCAAATCATACCAAAACCATATAAAACTGTTGTAAACATGGCATGAATACGTCATAAATTATAGATACATTAGAGATGTATCATCCATTCGCATGGCCAACGACATGAATTTGTGGTTTCATTGCGTGTGACACACATTCTATTTTATCACATCTAACCAACGACAAACACAAGAGCAACGAGTGAAAGCAAGACACATTGGTCTGAGCTTTGAGGCGGCAGTCTAACTTGGCTGCCACACATGGGCACCCTTAATGATTAAGGGTGCCACACAAAGGCACGCTTAAAGTTGCGACTGAGGCTAACCCGGCTATGGAACCTGTCGGGCACAACTACACATAGTGAGTGGGCGTGTAATGGCCGACTTGGCCGACATGCGTGGATGCCTTTTGCCACCGCCACCCCTAACCGCACCGTGCACAGCGGACAGTCGCATGATGGGATGGATAAAGCCCCTGGTAGCTATCTGCACCACACCCTTGGGGCTGAACATCACTAAGCGACACTAAACATGAGCAAAAAAACAGCATCTCATTGTGTGCCAGACATGTTCTATTTTTCACATCTGACCATAGCAAACAAGCGACGAACAAAAACTACATGCTTTGGTTTGAGCTACAAAAAACTACATGCTTTGGTTTGAGCTATGATGCGATGCTACGTATTGAACTATCAAGCACAGACAACTAGCTAACCACGATGATTACACCTCGGCACAGACAAATAGCATCTAACGACAATGCTCATAAACCAGACCAACACCTTCCATAACCGCAACCTAGGCTGCATCCCGTCGTGAAAAGGATCTCATTCGCCTGACTGCAAGAAAACAACCCTTGCCAAGCCTTCCTCGACAACCATCCACCATTGCCAGTGATTTTTTAGGCCCCTATTCTCCTCTCATGGCCTCTTCACTTTGTCGTGGCTATAATCTTCTATGTAATAACCGACATGGGTTATTCGATGAGAAGTTTTCTATAATCAAAGTGACAGTAGGCAAGTCTCACCTTTGCGGGTTTTCGAATGACCGCTCCCGCCACTGCTCCCCCACCTACCCCCGCGCACTGCTGCTGCACCCCCCCCCCCAACCCGCCCGTCGGTGCCGCTGAGGTCCCTAGCCCCCTCCATGCCTCGCGCCACCAGATCCACATGCTCGCCACCTCCTCCGGGCTCGACGCTGTCGCGGATGCCCCTCCATTCGTGTACATGTCGTTCCTGGAGATGCTTTGGTTGATTTGATCGGTATCGTCGGTGATGCTGTAGGCAACAAGGGCGCGGAGATGGATGGAGAGAGTGCTACAGATCCGTGATGATGCAACCTCATGGATCCTGTGCGTGCATGAATTGAAGGAGGTGGATCAGATTACAACACGGGAATCAGATCCATTGGTGAGAGCCTTCCAACTGAGGAGACCTGCTACGTATTGAGCTTGCTTTGGTTTTCCTCAAAGAGGAGAGGGTGATGCAGCAAAGTGTAGCGTAAGTATTTCCCTCAGTTTTGAGAACCAAGGTATCAATCCAGTAGGAGGGTCCTCAAAAGTCCCACGCACCTACACAAACAAATTGAGAACTCGCAACCAACGCAATAAAGGGGTTGTCAATCCCTTCACGGCCACTTGCGAAAGTGAGATCTAATAAAGATAATATGATAAGATAAATATATTTTTGGTATTTTGATATAGATGCAAAAAGTAAAGATGCAAATAAAGGTAGATGGAAAGCAAATATGACAAGAGATAGACCCGGGGGCCATAGGTTTCAGTAGAGGCTTCTCTCAAGATAGCATAAGTATTATGGTGGGTGAATAAATTACTATCGAGCAATTGATAGAAAAGCGCATAGTTATGAGATTATCTAGGCATGATCATGTATATAGGCATCACGTCCATAACAAGTAGACCGACTCCTGCCTGCATCTACTACTATTACTCCACACATCGACCGACTCCTGCCTGCATCTAGAGTATTAAGTTCATAAGAACAGAGTAACGCATTAAGCAAGATGACATGATGTAGAGGGATAAACACATGCAATATGATATAAACCCCATCTTGTTATCCTCGATGGCAACAATACAATACGTTTCTTGCAACCCTTTCTGTCACTGGGTAAGAACACCGCAAGACTGAACACAAAGCTAAGCAATTCTCCCATGGCAAGAAAGACCAATCTAGTAGGCCAAATCAAACTGATATTTTGAAGAGACTTGCAAAGATAACTCAATCATACATAAAAGAATTCAGAGAAGATTCAAGTATTATTCATAGATAAACTTGATCATAAACCCACAATTCATCGAATCTCGACAAACACACCGCAAAAAGAGATTACATCGAATAAATCTCCACAAGAGAGGGGGGACATTGTATTGAGATCCAAAAAGAGAGAAGAAGCCATCTAGCTAATAACTATGGACCCGTAGGTCTGTGGTAAACTACTCACAACTCATCGGAGGGGCAAGGATGTTGATGTAGAGGCCCTCCATGGTTGCTTCCCCCTCCGGCAGAGTGCCGGCAAGGGCTCCAAGATGGGATCTCATGGATATAGAAGGTTACGGCGGTGGAAATTGTGTTTCGTGGTGCTCATGGATGTTTTCGGGGTACGTAGGTATATATAGGAGGAAGAAGTACATCGGTGGCCGCCCGAGGGGCCCATGAGACAGGGGGCGCGCCCTACAGGGGGGGCGCCCTCCTATCTCGTGGGGCCCTTGGAGGCTTCTTGACTTGCACTCCAAGCTCTCCGGATCAGATTTGTTCCAAAAATAACGCTCCCGAAGGTTTCATTCCGTTTGGACTCCGTTTGATATTCCTTTTCTTCAAAATACTAAAATAGGCAAAAAAACAGCAATATGGGCTGGGCCTCCGGTTAGTAGGTTAGTCCCAAAAATGATATAAATGTGTAAAATAAAGCCCATAAACATCCAAAAGAGGTAATATAATAGCAGGGAACAATAAAAAATTATAGATACATTGGAGACGTATCAAGCATCCCCAAGCTTAATTCCTGCTCTTCCTCGAGTAGGTAAATGATAAAAAGAGAATTTTTGATGTGGAATGCTACCTAGCATAATTCATAATGTAATTTTCTTTATTGTGGCATGAATGTTCAGATCCAAATGAATACAAAATAAAAAGTTCATATTGACATAAGAAAT
Source organism: Triticum aestivum (assembly GCF_018294505.1). Lineage (NCBI taxonomy): Eukaryota > Viridiplantae > Streptophyta > Magnoliopsida > Poales > Poaceae > Triticum > Triticum aestivum. Next base: position 270,958,095 of record NC_057795.1, on the reverse strand, counting down.
AGTAATACTTCAAGCATACTAATCAAAGTAATCATGTCTTCTCAAAATAACATGGCTAAAGGAAGTTATCCCTATAAAATCATATAGTCTGGCTATTCTCTATCTTCATCACACAAAGTATTTAATCATGCACAACCCTGATGACAAGCCAAGCAATTGTTTCATACTTTAATAATCTCAAACTTTTTCAACTTTCACTCAATACATGAGCGTGAGCCATGGACATAGCACTATAAGTGGAATAGAAGGGTGGTTGTGGAGAAGACAAAAAAGGAGAAGATAGTCTCACATCAACTAGGTGTATCAACGGGCTATGGAGATGCCCATTAATAGATATCAATGTGAGTGAGTAGGGATTGCCATGCAACGGATGCACTAGAGCTATAAATATATGAAAGCTCAACAAAAGAAACTAAGTGGGGTGCATCCAACTTGCTTGCTCATGAAGACCTAGGGCACTTTTGAGGAGGCCCATCATTGGAATATACAAGCCAAGTTCTATAATGAAAAATTCCCACTAGTATATGAAAGTGACAATATATGAGACTCTCTATCATGAAGATCATGGTGCTATTTTGAAGCACAAGTGTGGAAAAAGAGATAGTAGCATTGTCCCTTCTCTCTTTTTCTCTCATTTTATTTTTTTTCTTCTTTTTTTTTCTTTGGCCTGTCTTTCTTTTTTCTTTTTGGCCTTTCTCTTTTTTTTGTAAAGTCCGAAGTCTCATCCCAACTTGTGGGGGAATCATAGTCTTCATCATCCTTTCCTCACTAGGACAAAGCTCTAATAATGAATATCATCACACTTTTATGGATTTACAACTCAAAGCTAGAACAAGATATGACTCTATATGAATGCCTCCGGTGGTGTACCGGGATATGCAATGAATCAAGAGCGACATGTATGAAAATTATGAAGGTGGCCTTGCCACAAATACAATGTCAACTACATGATCATGCAAAAAGCAATATGACAAAAGTAATGTGTGTCATATGAACGGAATGGTGGAAAGTTGCATGGCAATATATCTCGGAATGGCTATGGAAATGCCATAATAGGTAGGTATGGTGGCTGTTTTGAGGAAGGAGTATGGTGGGTGTATGGTACCGGCGAAAATTGCACGATACAAGAGAGGCTAGCATTGGTGGAAGGGTGAAAGAGTGCGTATAATCCATGGACTCAACATTAATCAAAGGAACTCATATTTGCAAAAATTTAGAAGTCATCAAAAACCAAAGTACTACGCGCATGCTCCTAGGGGGATAGATTGGTAGGAAAAGACCATCGCTCGTCCCCGACCGCCACTCATAAGGAAGACAATCAATAAAAAAAATTATGCTCCAACTTCATGACAAAGCGGTTCACCATACGTGCATGCTACGAGAATCACAAACTTCAACACAAGCATTCTTTAAATTCATAATCACCCAACTAGCATGACTTTAATATCACTACCTCCGTATCTCAAAACAATTATCAAGCATCAAATTGATCATAGCATCCAATTCACTTTCTATGATAGTTTTTATTATACCCAACTTGGATGCTCATCATTCTAGGACCAACTTTATGATCATAGCAAATACCATGCTGTTCTAAAAGACTCTCAAAATAATATAAGTGAAGCACGAGAGACTAGCAATTTCTTCAAAATTAAGACACCACCGTGCTCTAAAAGATATAAGTGAAGCACTAGAGCAAAAACTATCAAGCTCAAAAGATATAAGTGAAGCACATAGAGTATTCTAGCAAATTATAATCAAATAGGCTTCTCCAAAAAGGTGCGTACAGCAAGTATGATTGTGGTAAACTAAAAAGCAAATACTAATATAATAGATGACGCTCCAGGCAAAACACATATCATGTGGCGAATAAAAATATAGCTCCAAGTAAAGTTACCAATGAACGAAGACGAAAGAGGGGATGCCTTCCCGGGGCATCCCCAAGCTTAGGCTTTTGGCTATTCTTGAATATCTTGGGGTGCCATAAGCATCCCCAATATTAGGCTCTTGCCACTCCTTATTCCATAGTTCATAAAAGCTTTACCCAAAACTTGAAAACTTCACAACACAAAACTCAACATGAAGTCTTATAAGCTCCGTTAGTGAAAGAAAACAAAACCACCACATAAGGTACTGCCATGAACTCATTATTTATTTAATTTGGTGTTAAAACTACTGTATTCCAACTTCTTTATGGTTCATAGACTGATTTACTAGCCATAGGTGCATTGAAATAAGCAAACAACTCACGAAAAGCAGAATCTCTCAAAAACAGAATAGTCTGTAGTAATCTGTAACTAACGCAAACTTCTGGAACTCTAAAAATCCTAAAAAAAATAGGAAGTCCTGGACAATTTGTCTATTTAACAGCATCAAAAAGAATCAACGCAAAATGACGTTCATGTGATTTAACAAAGTTATATTCATGTGCACAAAGTTTCTATTTTTCAGCAGAATCAAATCAACTATCATCGTAGGTTATCCTATAGGTTCTACTTGGCACAAACACTAATTAAAAGATAAAAACACATCTAACCAGAAGGTAGATGCAAGATTTATTACTAAATAGGAGCAAAAACAAAAAACGTAAAGAAAATTGGGTTGCCTCCCAACTAGCGCTATTGTTTAACGCCCCTAGCTAGGCATAAAAACAAAGATAGATCTAACGAGTGCCATCTTTGGCACTAAATTCATCAATAGAGCGCTTGTGATCTCTAGGGATTTCTTCCCTTTTAGCATTGGCTAAACCTTTAGGCAAAAATTCAAGAAATTCATTGGTAGCAAAAGGTTCCTTAACGATAGAGAGGCAATTGGGAAGAACACTTATGGATTTGAGATCCGCATCTCCCTTACTAGAAGATTCACCCTTATTTTTAGGAACATAAATAAACTTGGCAATTTTAGTAGGGGGTTTTGGAGTGTTTTTCATGGGGGAAAACGCGAAACCCAAGTTTGTAATGATATCCTCAAGTTTACTGATTCTAGAAGAGTCTAGATCTATTTTTTCATTGACTATAGGTTCTTTTTCCTTAAGATTTTTCAAAGTAACTCCAACCCTAGATCCAAACTGGGTAATGTGATTATGAATCTTTTTATCCAAATTTTCAATCAATTCAACAGTGGCAAATTTATTTTCAATAACATCAAGCCGTTGCATCACATGTTCTAGAGTTAAAACCGTTCCATTGACCAAAAGAGGTGGTGGGCCAAACAAATCTAACATGGCATTATAAGCATCAAAAGTATGGCTACTCATGAAATCACCTCCGGTAGCAATATCAAGAACACATCTATTCCAAGGAGTAATGCCTACATAAAAATTGCGGAGAAGAAAGGAAGTAGCAAGCTTCCTAGTAGCTTTATACTGGGCATTGCAAATTCTATGCCAAGCATCTTTTAAACTTTCTCTTTCCCTTTGCTTAAAATTGTGAATTTCTTGTTCAGGAGTGAGAATAAAGATAGGGGACTAGCCATGACGACAAGGTAAATGAACTAACACACGAGCAAACAGAAAAAAAAGCAAGCAAAAAGAGAAGAGGAGATTGGGAAAGAGAGGGCGAATAAAATGGCAAGGGTGAAGTGGGGGAGAGGAAAGCGAGAGGCAAATGGCAACTAATGTAAATGCGAGGGAGATGGGTTTGTGATGGGTACTTGGTATGTCTTGACTTGAGCGAAGACCTCCCCGGCAACGGCGCCAGAAATCCTTCTTGCTACATCTTGAGCTTGCGTTGGTTTTCCTCGAAGAGGAGAGGGTGATGCAGCAAAGTGTAGCGTAAGTATTTCCCTCAGTTTTGAGAACCAAGGTATCAATCAAGTAGGAGGCTCCTCAAAAGTCCCACGCACCTACACAAACAAACTGAGAACTCGCAACCAACGCAATAAAGGGGTTGTCAATCCCTTCACAGCCACTTGCGAAAGTGAGATCTAATAAATATAATATGATAAGATAAATACATTTTTGGTATTTTTGATATAGATGCAAAAAGTAAAGATGCAAATAAAGGTAGATGGAAAGCAAATATGATAAGAGATAGACCCGGGGGCCATAGGTTTCACTAGAGGCTTCTCCCAAGATAGCATAAGTATTACGGTGGGTGAACAAATTACTGTCGAGCAATTGATAGAAAAGCGCATAGTTATAAGATTATCTAGGCATGATCATGTATATAGGCATCACGTCCATAATAAGTAGACCGACTCCTGCCTGCATCTACTACTATTACTCCACACATCAACCGACTCCTGCCTGCATCTAGAGTATTAAGTTCATAAGATAGAGTAACGCATTAAGCAACGATGTAGAGGGATAAACACATGCAATATGATATAAACCCCATCTTGTTATCCTTGATGGCAACAATACAATACGTGTCTTGCAACCCTTTCTGTCATTGGGTAAGAACACCGCAAGATTGAACCCAAAGCTAAGCACTTCTCCCATGGCAAGAAAGACCAATCTAGTAGGCCAAACAAAACTGATAATTCGAAGAGACTTGCAAAGATAACTCAATCATACATAAAAGAATTCAGAGAAGATTCAAATATTATTCATAGATAAACTTGATCATAAACACACAATTCATCGGATCTCGACAAACACGCCGCAAAAAGAGATTACGTCGAATAGATCTCCACAAGAGAGGGGGAGAACATTGTATTGAGATCCAAAAAGAGAGAAGAAGCCATCTAGCTAATAACTATGGACCCGTAGGTCTGTGGTAAACTACTCACAACTCGTCGGAGGGGCAAGGATGTTGATGTAGAGGCCCTCCGTGGTTGCTTCCCTCTCCGGCAGAGTGCCGGCAAGGGCTCCATGATGGGATCTCGCGGATACAGAAGGTTACGGTGGTGGAAATTGTGTTTCGTGGTGCTCCTGGATGTTTTCGGGGTACATAGGTATATATAGGAGGAAGAAGTACGTCGATGGCCGCCCGAGGGGCCCACGAGACAGGGGGCGCGCCCTACAAGGGGGGCGCGCCCTCCTATCTCGTGGGGCCCTCGAAGGCTTCTTGACTTGCACTCCAAGCTCTCCGGATCAGATTTGTTCCAAAAATAACGCCCCCGAAGGTTTCATTCCGTTTGGACTCTGTTTGATATTCCTTTTCTTCGAAATACTGAAATAGGCAAAAAAAATAGCAATATGGGCTGGGCCTCCGGTTAGTAAGTTAGTCCCAAAAATGATATAAATGTGTAAAATAAAGCCCATAAACATCCAAAAGAGGTAACATAATAGCATGGAACAATCAAAAATTATAGATACATTGGAGACGTATCAAGACCCCAAATCTACATGTATAGAGCAGACCAGGAGCTCCTCAATCTGTCTCGCAGGATCTATTTCGAAGGTACTTGGGAGGAGAAGAGAAGGATGCCAAGTACGATAACCCCGCCAGCGGCGTTCATCAATTGGGCGAAGCAGAAGGCCAGATGTGGGGATCCGAGGCACATCGCAAGGTGGGAATGCCTCAAAGGGCGGCTGCCTTCAGGCGCCCCTTCGGAGTCGGAGGAGGTGGATCTCTGGCCGTATCTGTCCCAACTCCAGCATCAGACTGGGGAATGGGGGCGGGACCTACGATAGTGTCGATCTAGGTGTTGGGGAATGTTGCATGGAAAACAAAAAAATTCTACGCACGCGCAAGATCTATCCATGGAGATGCATAGCTACGAGAAGGGGAGAGCATCTTCATACCCGGAGAGCATCTTCATACCCTTGAAGATTACTAAGCAGAAGCGTTTATCAACGTGGTTGATGTAGTCGTACACCTTCACGATCCGTCCCGATCAAGTACCGAACATATGGCACCTCCGCGTTCAGCACACGTTCAGCTCGATGATGTCCTTGCCTTCTTGATCCAGCAAGAGGGGCGAAGTAGTAGATGAGTTTTGGCAGCACGATGGCGTGGTGACACTTGGTGATGAAGAACAATCTCCACAGGGCTTTGCTAAGCACTACAAAAACTAGACGGAGGATAAACTAGAGGGGACAGGGTTGCCGACACACGGCTTGGTGAATTTTGATGTGTCTTGGGTGCTAGCCTTGCCCCTCTATTTATATGTTAAGCCCTGGGGGTCGAAACTTGGAGTAAAAGCCTCCTAAAAGTCGGTTTTGCCCAAAAGGAAAGAGTCCTTCTCGGACTCGAGGACCAGACGCCAGGTTTCCCGGCGTCGGGACCCAGAAGCCAGGGTCCCTGGCGTCTGGCCCCTGGCCTCTACAAAACTGCCTTTTGCACTTACCAAAAGCCACGTGGGCTTTACCCCTTGGCCCAAATAAAGTGTTCTTATACCCCGAACATTTTGGGAAACATAACCCCTTTCAGTGAATTCCGGAACCTTTCCGGAAGACAAACACTATTATCCCATATATCAATCTTCACCTCCGTATTATTCCGGAGCTCCTCGTCATGTATGTGATCTCATCCGGGACTCCGAAAAACATTCATTCACCAACATACATAACTCATATTAATACTATATCATCAACAAACGTTAAGCATGCGGACCCTACGGGTTCGAGAACAATGTAGACATGACCGAGACACTTCTTTGGTCAATAACCAATAGCGGGACCTGGATGCCAATATTGGTTCCTACATATTCCACGAAGTTCTTTATCGGTCGAACCTTTATGAGAACATACGTAGTTCCCTTTGTCTATCTGTATGTTACTTTCCCGAGATTCGATCGTATGTATCTTCATACCTAGTTCAATCTCGTTACGTGCAAGTCTCTTTACTCGTTCCGTAATACATCATCTCGTAACTAACTCCTTATCACTTTGCTTGCAACCTTCTTGTGATGTTGTATTACCGAGATGCCTGGAGATACCTCTCCGATACTCAGAGTGACAAATCCTAATCTCGATCCATGCCAACTCAACAGACACCTTCGGAGATACCTGTAGAGCATCTTTATGATCACCCAGTTACATTGTGATGTTTGATGGCACACAAGGTATTCCTCCGGTATCCGGGAGTTGCATGATATCATAATCGAAGGAATATGTATTTGACATTAAGAAAGCAATAGCAACAAACTGAACAATCATATGCTAAGCTAACGGATGGGTCTTGTCCATCACATCATTCTCCTAATGATGTGATCCCGTTATCAAGTGACAACACATGTCTATGGTTAGGAACATTAACCATCTTCGATCAACGAGCTAGTCTAGTAGAGGCTCACTAGGGACATGGTATTTTTTTATGTATCCACACATGTATTTAAGTTTCCGATCAATACAATTCTAGCATGAATAATAAACCTTTATCATGAATAAAGAAATATAATACTAACAACTTTATTATTTCCTCTAGGGCATATTTACACCAGTCTCCCACTTGTATTAGAGTAAATAATCTAGATTACATTGTAATGAATTTAACACCCATGGAGTCTTGGTGTTGATCATGTTTTGCTCGCGGAAGAGGATTAGTCAACGGGTCTACTACATTCAGATCTGTATGTATTTTGCAAATTTCTGTGTCTCCATCCTTGACCTTTTCACGAATGGAGTTGAAGTGTCTCTTGATGTGTTTGGTTCTCTTGTGAAACCAAGATTCCTTCACTAAGGCAATTGCTCCAGTGTTGTCATAAAAGTTTTTCATTGGACCCGATGCACTGGGTATTACACCCAGATCGGATATGAACACCTTCATCCAGACTCCTTCATGTGTTGATTCCGAAGCAGTTATTGTTGGGGAACGTTGCATGGGAAACAAAGAATTTTCCTACGCTCACCAAGATCAATCTAGGAGATGAACATCTACGAGAGGAGAGATTGCATCTACATACCCTTGTAGACCGCTAAGCAGAAGAGTTAAGAAACGCAGTTGATGTAGTCGAACGTCTTCGCTATCCAATCACGATCCATCCCGCGAACTCCGATCCAAGTGCCGAACGAACGGCACCTCAGCGTTCAACACACATACGGCTTGATGACGCCTTCACCTCCTTGATCCAGCGAGCGATGGTGAAGTAGTAGCTCGAGTCCTTCGGCAGCATGACGGTGTGGTGGCGGTGGTGGTGGAAGAATCTCAGCAGAGCGTCGCTAAGCGCTACGGAGAGGAAGAGGGATGCGAGGGAGAGGAGAGGCACCACTGTGGCGTGGAGATGTTCTATGGGGTCCGGCTGCCCTCTCTATATATAGGGGAAGGGAGGAGGGGGTGGCACCCCTAGGGTTTCCCCTAGGGGGGCGGCCAGGGTAGATGGGATCTCCCCTAGGGTGACTTTCCCCCCAAGCCGGGAGGTGGGAACCCCTAGGGGGGCGCCCCCCAACCCTCCTATTACGTGAGATGGGGTGAGGGGGCGCTCAACCCCTTAGTGGGCTGCTTTGCCCTCTCCCCTTGGCCCATGGGGCCCCCTAACACTTGTCGCCCCCCTCCCCCCGAAACCCTTTCGGTCATGCTGGTCATCACCTGGTACCTGATAACCCGCAAGTATACAGGATAATTGTAGCCTCTTTCGATAAGTCAGAGTGTCGAACCCAACAAGGAGCTAAAGGTAGAACAAATACTCTCTCAAGTCCTATCGGCCACTGATACGACTCTACGCACGCTTGATGTTCGCTTTGCCCAGAACAAGTATGAAACTAGAAGTACTTTGTAGGTGTGATAGGATAGGTTTGCAAGATAATAAAGAACACATAAATATAAACTAGGGTCTATTTAGATAAAGAAGCAATAAAGTAAATATAGCGAGTGTGGAAAAGTGGTGGTAGGAGTTGTGAAATTGTCCCTAAGCAATTGACTACGTTACTAGACCGATAGGAAGTTTTATGTGGGAGAGGCATAAGCTAACATACTTTCTCTTCTTGGATCATATGCACTTATGACTGGAACTCCAGCAAGCGTCCGCAACTACTAAAGATTCATTAAGGTAAAACCCAACCATAGCATTAAAGCATCAAGTCCCCTTTATCCCACACGCAACAATCCGCTTACTCGGGTTTATGCTTCTATCACTCAAGCAGCCCACCATAAAAGAATCATGAACGTATTGCAACACCCTACAGCGGGAATCCCTCACGCTTGCGCGACACGGAGGGCACAATAGGATAGCAACATAACCACAAGCAAATTAAATCAATCATAGCAATTCATCAACAACCAATAGGACAACGAAAATCTACTCAGACATCATAGGATGGCAACACATCATTGGATAATAATATGAAGCATAAAGCACCATGTTCAAGTAGAGGGTACATCGGGTTGCGGGAGAGTGGACCGCTGAATATAGATGGGCGAAGGTGATGGAGATGTTGGTGAAGATGATGGAGGTGTTGGTGAAGATCGCGGTGATGATGATGGCCCCCGGTGGCGTTCCGGCGCCACCGGAAACAAGGGGGAGAGAGCCCCCCTTCTTCTTCTTCTTCTTCTTACTTGACCTTCTCCCTAGATGGGAGAAGGGTTTCCCCTCTGGTCCTTGGCTTCCATGGCGTGGGAGGGGCGAGAGCCCCTCCGAGATTGGATCTATCTCTCTGTTTCTGCGTTCTCGAATTCTGCCCTGGCGCCGTTTCTTTTATATCTGGAGATCCGTAACTCCGATTGGATTGAAACCTTCGCCCAGATTGTTTTCCAAAAATTAGCTTTCTTGCAGCCAAAGAAGGGCATCAACCGCCTTACGAGTGGCCCACGAGGGTGGGGGCGCCCACTTTAAGTGGGCGTGGGCCCCTATCTCGTGGCCACCTCGGGCATCGTATCGCGTTGATTCTTCCTCCCAAAAATCACAAATATTCCAAAATAATTCTTCATCCGTTTTTATCCCGTTTAGACTCCGTTTGATATGGGGTTTCTGTGAAACATAAAACATGCAACAGACAGGAACTGGCACTGGGCACTGGATCAATATGTTAGTCCCAAAAAATAGTATAAAAAGTTGTCAAAAGTATATGAAAGTTGTAGAATATTGGCATGGAACAATCAAAAATTATAGATACAACGGAGACATATCAGCATCCCCAAGCTTAATTCCTGCTCGTCCTCGAGTAGGTAAATGATAAAAAAGATAATTTTTGATGTGGAATGCTACCTAGCATAATCTTGATCATATGTCTAATCATGGAATGAGTATTAAGACACGAGTGATTCAAAGCAATAGTCTATCATTTGACATAAAAACAATAATACTTCGAGCGTACTAATAAAGCAATCATGTCTTTTCAAAACAACAAGGCCAAAGCAAGCTTATCCCTACACAATCATATAGTTTGGCCATGCTTCATGTTCATCACACAAAATGCTCCCATCATGCACAACCCCGATGACAAGCCAAGCAATTGGTTCATACTTTTTAACGCGCTTCAGCTTTTTCAACCCTCACGCAATACATGAGCGCAAGCCATGGATATAGCACTATGGGTGGAATAGAATATGATGATGGAGGTTATGTGGAGAAGACAAAAAAGGAGAAAGTCTCACATCGACGCGGCTAATCAACGGACTATGGAGATGCCCATCAATTGATGTCAATGCGAGGAGTAGGGATTGCCATGCAACGGATGCACTAGAGCTATAAGTGTATGAAAGCTCAAACTGAAAACTAAGTGGGTGTGCATCCAACTTGCTTGCTCATGAAGACGTAGGGCATTTGAGGAAGCCCATCGTTGGAATATACAAGCCAAGTTTTATAATGAAAATTCCCACTAGTATATGAAAGTGATAACTTAGGAGACTCTCTATATGAAGAACATGGTGCTACTCTGAAGCACAAGTGTGGAAAAAGGATAGTAACATTGCGCCTTTTATTTTTCTTTTCTTTTTCTTTTTTTTCTTTTTGGGTGGGCTTCTTTGGCCCCCTTTTTTTATTTAGGCTTCTTTGGCCTTTCCTTCTTTTTTTCATGGGGCAATGCTCTATAATGATGATCATCACACTTCTATTTACTTACAACTCAATATTACAACTCGATACTAGAACAAAGATATGACTCTATATGAATGCTTCCGGTGGTGTATCGGGATGTGCAATGATCTAGCATAGCAATGACATCAAAAAATGGACAAGCCATGAAAACATCATGCTAGCTATCTTACGATCATGCAAAGCACTATGACAATGAATGCTCAAGTCATGTATATGATGATGATGGAAGTTGCATGGCAATATATCTCGGAATGGCTGTGGAAATGCCATAATAGGTAGGTATGGTGGCTGTTTTAAGGAAGATATAATGAGGTTTATGTGTGATAGAGCGTATCATATCACGGGGTTTGGATGCACCGGCGAAGTTTGCACCAACTCTCGAGGTGAGAAAGGGCAATGCACGGTACCGAAGAGGCTAGCAATGATGGAAAGGTAAAAGTGCGTATAATCCATGGACTCACATTAGTCATAAAGAACTCATATACTTATTGCAAAAGTTTATTAGCCCTCGAAGCAAAGTACTATTACGCATGCCCCTAGGGGGATAGATTGGTAGGAAAAGACCATCGCTCGTCCTCGACCGCCACTCATAAGGAAGACAATCAAAGAAACACCCCATGCTTCAAATTTGTCACACAACGGTTACCATACGTGCATGCTACGGGACTTGCAAACCTCAACAGAAGTGTCTCTACAATACACAACCACCCACTAGCATGACTCTAATATCACCGCCTATATATTGCAAAATATTGCAAGGAATCAAACATATCATATTCAACGATCTACAAGTTTATGTAGGATTTTATGACTAACCATGAGAATGACCAATTCCTATCATCTCTCTAAATAGATATAAGTGAATCAAGAGAGTTTAATTCTATCTACAAAAGATATGCCCATGCTCTAACAAATATAAGTGAAGCAAAAGAGCATTCTACAAATGGCGGTTTTCTATGTGAAGAGAATCAGGCAATCCAAACTTCGAATGATCTAAGTGAAGCACATGAAGCGTTCTATAAAGCAATACTCAAAAGATTTAAGTGAAGTGCAATGAGCATTCTATAAATAAACCAAGGACTATCTCATACCAGCATGGTGCACAAAATAAAAGTGAAAACTAAATGCAAAAGACGCTCCAAGACTGCACATACCGCATGAACGAAACGAATCCGAAAACATACTGATACTTGTTGAAGAAAGAGGGGATGCCTTCCGGGGCATCCCCAAGCTTAGACGCTTGAGTCTCCTTGAATGTTTACTTGGGGTGCCTTGGGCATCCCCAAGCTTGATCTCTTGCCTCTCTTCCTTTTCCTCATATTGAGACATCCTCGATTAGACACTTCATCCACACAAAACATCAACAGAAAACTCGGTAAGATCCATTAGTATAATAAAGCAAATCACTACTCTAAGTATTGTAGCAAACCAATTCACATTTTGTTTTTGCATTGTGTCTACTGTAATATAACTTTTCCATGGCTTAATCCACTAATATAAATTGATAGATTCATCAAAACAAGCAAACTATGCATCAAAAACAGAATCTGTCAAAAACAGAATAGTCTGTAGCAATGTGAACATTCACCATACTTCTGGTACCCCAAAAATTCTACCAAAATTAGGAAAAATAAAAAAGTTGTACATAAAGACAGTGAAAAAGGAATCATAACCAATTGATGTTCCAGTTAAACATGTAAAATCACGCACTACAGCCAAAGTTTCTGTCCTGCACCGCACAAACCAACAAGCATTGTAAACATCCTAAAGGCAAACCTTGGCACATTATTTTTATAATACAATGGAATTGTACAAGGGGATAATTATTTTTGATGAAAAGTTTTTGTAATTAAGATTCACAAAGTTTTCGTGAGCATGAACAAAGTTCAAGGAGCTCTCCCACTTCAACAATGCTTGTCTCTTCACTTTCACTTTCTTTTTGAAAAGTTTTGGGTTCCCCTCTTTTTTTAAACTTTATAAAAGCACTCAACAGAAATAAATGACTCTCTAAAACTTCCGGGTTGTCTCCCTGGCAGCGCTTTCTTTAAAGCCATTAAGCTAGGCATATAGTGCTCAAGTAATGAATCCATCCGGATCCCAAGGTATATCAAAGCCAATTTTAATTAACAATGATTTGTAATTTAGTAGTGAGCACAAAGTAACATATATCATGCAACAACGAAGTCTAACTCTCTTCCTATGCATCGGCATGTCATAAAAGAACAATTCATGCACACCAAGTAAAGGCCAATGCATAGTATAAGTAGTTTCTTGCAATTCTATCATATTGGAAACATAGAGAGGTGGAGATATAGTTCCTCTCTCATAATAATTGCAAGTAGGAGCAGCAAGCACATGCATATTATATCTATCAAAATCATCATGTGCAACGGTAAAAGGCAACCCATCAATATAATCCTTAATAAGCACAAGCTTCTCCGATATAGTGTAGTTTGGAGAATTCAAAAGATAATAGGACTATCATGTGTGGGTGCAATAGCAACAATTTCATGTTTAACATAAGGAACTATAGCAAGTTCATCTCGATAAGCATAATTCATATTGGCATCTTGGCCACAAGCATAGCAAGCATCATCAAAAAGGGATATTTCAAGAGAATCAACGGGATCATAGCAATCATCATAGCAATCATCCTTCGGTAAGCACGAAGGGGAATTAAACAATGTATGAGTTGAAGAGTTACTCTCATTAGAAGTTGGGCACGGGTGATCAATCCACTCTTCCTCCTTTTGTTCTTCGCTCTCCTCATCATCTTTTTCATCCAATGAGCTCACAGTTTCATCAATTTCTTCTTCCACAGCTTCCTGCAAAATATTAGTCTCTTCTTGGACAGCGGAGACTTTCTCAATAAATGCATCAATATTGTAATTGTATTCATAATTATCATAGCAATATTTCAATATAGCAAAATTTTCAGGCCTATAAACATCATCATTTAAAGCTTCATACTTTTCAAACAAAGATTCAATTTCATAGGCAGCCTTAAAAGCAACAAATTCTTCAATTCGTTCAACATCATAGCAATCATATATACCATTAGCATAAGAAGCTAAGGTTTCATTATCATTAAATTTGCATGAAAAGGGAAGGTGTGGAGCCTTCATCCTAGAGCAACAATTATAATCATATCTCAAGCATAGATCCCGAGTATACCAACGCAACATATAAATTTGATCCCATAATAGTTTCCCTTTTTGTGTCAAGCGATAATCCCTAAAGTATTCACGTTGATCCAACGTTACACCCATAACATAATTGAATGGTTTTTTTCAGGATTATTAAAGTAGTACATAATTTCTTTCACATAATGAGCATCGAGGGTTTGAGGAGGTTCCCCATCTCCATGAGTAGCATCTACACCTAATTTTTTTGGTATTTCGTGTTCCATATCCATAACTAAAGATAGAGAACAACTTAGAACAGCAAATAAAAATTACTTAGTGATAAAGCAAACAAGCACACACGAGAATATTCACCCCACGCTATGACTCCCTGGTAACGGCGCCAGAAAAAGGTCTTGATAACCTGCAAGTATATGGGATAGTTGTAGCCTCTTTCTATAAGTAAGAGTGTCGAACCCAACGAGGAGCTAAAGGTAGAATAAATACTCTCTCAAGTCCTATCGACCACTGATACGACTCTACGCACGCTTGGCGTTCGCTTTACCTAGAACAAGTATGAAACTAGAGGTACTTTGTAGGCGTGATAGGATAGGTTTGCAAGATAATAAAGAACACGTAAATATAAACTAGGGGCTGTTTAGATAAAGAAGCAATAAACTAAATATAGTGAGTGTGGAAAAGTGGTGGTAGGAGTTGTGAAATTGTCCCTAAGCAATTGACTACATTACTAGACCGATAGCAAGTTTTATGTGGGAGAGGCATAAGCTAACATACTTTCTCTTCTTGGATCATATGCACTTATGATTGGAACTCTAGCAAGCGTCTGCAACTACTAAAGATTCATTAAGGTAAAACCCAACCATAGCATTAAAGCATCAAGTCCCCTTTATTCCATACTCAACAATCCCCTTACTCGGGTTTATGCTTCTGTCACTCAAGCAACCCACCATAAAAGAATCATGAACGTATTGCAACACCCTACAGTGGGAATCCCTCACGCTTGCGTGACACGGAGGGCACAATAGGACCGCAACATAACCACAAGCAAATTAAATCAATCATAGCAATTCATCAACCACCAATAGGACAACGAAAATCTGCTGAGACATCATAGGATGGCAACACATCATTGGATAATAATATGAAGCATAAAGCACCATGTTCAAGTAGAGGGTACAGCGGGTTGCGGGAGAGTGTACCGCTGAATATAGATGGGGGAAGGTGATGGAGATGTTGTTGAAGATGATGGAGGTGTTGGTGAAGATCGCGGTGATGATGATGGCCCCCGGCGGCGTTCCGGCGCCACCGGAAGCAAGGGGGAGAGAGCCCCCCTTCTTCTTCTTCTTCCTTGACCTTCTCCCTAGATGGAGAAGGGTTTCCCCTCTGGTCCTTGGCTCCCACGGCGTGGGAGGGGCGAGAGCCCCTCCGAGATTGGATCTATCTCTCTGTTTCTGCGTTCTCGAATTCTGCCCTGGCGCCGTTTCTTTTATATCTGGAGATCCGTAACTCCGATTGGATTAAAACCTTCGCCCAGATTGTTTTCCAAAAATTAGCTTTCTTGCGGCCAAAGAAGGGCATCAACCGCCTTATGAGTGGCCCACGAAGGTGGGGGGCGCGCCCACTTTAAGTGGGCGTGGGTCCCTATCTTGTGGCCACCTCGGGCATCGTATCGCGTTGATTCTTCCTCCCAAAAATCACAAATATTCCAAAATAATTCTCCGTCCATTTTTATCCTGTTTGGACTCTGTTTGATATGGGATTTCTGCGAAACATAAAACATGCAACAGACAGGAACTGGCACTGGGCACTAGATCAATATGTTAGTCCCAAAAAATAGTATAAAAAGTTGCCAAAAGTATATGAAAGTTGTAGAATATTGGCATGGAACAATCAAGAATTATAGATACAATGAAGACGTATCAGTACCCCCGGAACAGTTCCGGACTCCAATACCCTTCGTCCAATATATCAATCTTCACCTCCGGACCATTCCGGAGTTCCTCATTACGTTCGGGATCTCATCCGGGACTCCGAACAACCTTCCGTAACCACCGTAATGACTGAACTATACCTATATCGTCACCAAATGTTAAGTGTGTAGACCTTGCGGGTTTGAGAACTATGCAGACATGACCGAGACACCTCTACGGTCAATAACCAATAGCGGGACCTGGATGTCCATAATGGTTCCTACATATTCTACAAGTATCTTATCGGTCGAACCTCAATGTTAAGGATTTAGCTAATCCCGTATGTAGTTCCCTTTGTCTATCGGTATGTTACTTGCCCGAGATTCGATCGTCGATATCTCCATACCTAGTTCAATCTCGTTACCGACAAGTCTCTTTACTCGTTCCGTAATACAAGATCATGTGGCCAACTCATTAGTCACATTGCTTGCTAGCTTACTGTGATTTTGTATTACCAAGTGGGCCCTGAGATACCTCTCCGTCATACGGAGTGACAAATCCCAGTCTTGATCCATGCAAACTCAACGGACACCCTTGGGGATACCTGTAGAGAACCTTTATAGTCACTCAGTTACATTGTGATGTTTGGTACACACAAGGCACTCCTCCAGTGTCAGTGAGTTGCATGATCTCATGGTCATAGGAACATATACTTGACATGCAGAAAACGATACAATAAACTTGATACGATCATATGCTACGTTCATAGTTTGGGTCTTGTCCATCACATCATTCTCCTAATGATGTGATCCCGTTATCAAATGACAACTCATGTCTATGGTCAGGAAACCTTAACAATCTTTGATCAACGAGCTAGTCTAGTCGAGGCTCACTAGGGACACGTTGTTGTCTATGTATCCACACATGTATCTGAGTTTCTGATCAATATAATTCTAGCATGGATAATAAACAATTATCATGAACAAGGAAATATGATAATAACCAATTTGTTATTGCCTCTAGGGAATATTTCCAATAGTCTCCCACTTGCACTAGAGTCATAAACTAGTTCACATCGCCATGTGATTAACACGCATAGTTCACATTGCCATGTGACTAACACCCAAAGAGTTTACTAGAGTCAATAATCTAGTTCACATCACCATGTGATTAATACTCAATGAGTCTAGGGTTTGATCATGTTATGCTTGTGAGAGGTTTTAGTCAATGGGTCTGCAACATTCAGATCCGTGTGTACTTTGCAAATCTTTATGTCATACTCTAGATGTTGCTACCACGCTCCACTTGGAACTATTCCAAATGGGTGCTCCACTATATGTATCTGGTTTGCTACTAAGAGTCATCCGGATTGGTGTAAAGCTTGCATAAACGTAACCCTTTATGTCGAACTCTTTATCACCTCCATAACTGAGAAACATTTCCTTATTCTTCTAAGGATAATTTTGACCGTTGTCCAGTGATCCACTCCTGGAACACTCTTGTCCCCCCTTGCCAGACATGTAGCAAGGTACACATCAGGTGCAGTACATAGCATGGCATACCGTATAGAGCCTATGGCTATGGCATAGGGGACAACCTTCGTCCTTTCTCTTTCTTCTACCGTGGTCGAGCTTTGAGTCTTACTCAACTTCACACCTTACAACTCAGGCAAGAACTCCTTCTTTAACTGATCCATTTTGAACTCCGTCAAAATCATGTCAAGGTATGTGATCCATGAAAGTCTTATCAGACGTCTTGATATATCTCTATACATCTTGTTGCCCAATATGTAAGAAGCTTTACCCATGTCTTCCTTTGAAAAACTCCTTTCAAACAACCCTTTATGCTTTCCAGAAATTCTACATCATTTTCAATCAAGAATACGTAACCCACATATACTTATCAAAAATGTTGTAGTGCTCCCACTCACTTTCTTGTACATACAAGTTTCTTGCAAACTTTGTATAAACCCAAAAGCTTTGATCACCTCATCAAAGTGTATATTACAACTCCAAGATGCTTGCTCCAGTCCATAGAAGGATCATTGGAGCTTGCATGCCTTTTAGCATCCTTAGGATCGACAAAACCTTATGGTTGTATCACATACAACCTTACCTCACAGAAACCGTTAAGGAAACTCTATTTTGACATCCATCCGCCAGATTTTGTAATCGAAAAATGCAGCAACTGCTAACATAATCCCAACAAACTTTAGCATCGCTACGAGTGAGAAAATCTCATCATAGTCAACTCCTTGAACTTGTGGAAAACTTCTTCGTGACAAGTCGAGCTTCATAAATGGTTACATTACCATCAACGAATGTCTTCTTAAAGATCCATTTATTCTCAATGGCTTGCCGATCATCCACCAAAGTCCATACTTTGTTCTCATACACGGATCCTATCTCGGATTTCATGGCTCCTAGCCATTTGTTGGAATCTGTTCCCACCATCGCTTCTCCATAGCTCGTAGGTTCATCGTTGTCCAACAACTGACCTCTAAGACATGGTTGCCGTACCACTCAGGAGTAGTATGTATCCTTGTCGACCTACGAGGTTCGATAGTAAGTTGATCCGAAGCTTCATGATCATCATCATTAGCTTCCTCTTCAACAGACGTAGGTGCCACAGAAACATCTTTTTGTGCTATTCTACTCTCTGGTTGAAGTAAAGGTTCAACAACCTCATCAAGTTCTATCTTCCTCCCACTCAATTCTGTCGAGAGAAACTCTTTCTCGAGAAAGGATCCGTTCTTAGAGACAAACACTTTGCCATCAAATCTGAGATAGAAGGTATACCCAACCATCTCTTTTGGGTATCCTATGAGGATGCACTTGTCCGCTTTGGGTTCGAGCTTATCAGGCTGAAGCCTTTTCACATAAGCGTCACAGCCCCAAACATTAAGAAACGACAACTTAGGTTTCTTGCCAAACCATAATTCATACGGTGTCGCCTCAACAGATTTAGATGGTGCCCTATTTAAAGTGAATGTAGTTGTCTCCAATGCATAACCCCAAAACGGTAGTGGTAGATCGATAAGAAACATCATAGAACGCATGATATACAATAATGTACGATTACGACATTCAGACACATCATTACACTGCGGTGTTCTAGGTGGTGTCAACTGTGAAACACTTCCACATTATCTTAAGTGATTGCGAAACTCATAACTCAGATATTCTCCCCTTCAACGGATCATAGGAATTTCATCTTCTTATTACGATGATTCTCAACTTCAGTCTGAAATTTGTTGAACTTTTCAAACGTTTCAGACTTATGCTTTATTAAGTAAATATACCCATATCTACTCAAATCGTCAGTGAAGATGAGGAAATAACAATATCCACCGTGCGCGTGAACACTCATCGGACCGCACACATTAGTATGTATGATTTCCAACAATTCACTTACCCGTTCCATTATACTGGAAAACGGGGTTTTAGTCATCTTGTCCATGAGGCATGGTTCGCATTTGTCAAGTGATTCAAAATCAAGTGACCCAAAAATCCATCAGCATGGAGTTTCTTCATGTGCTTTACACCAATATGACCTAAGCAGCAGTTCCACAAGAAAGTGGTATTATCATTATCAACTCTACATCTTTTGGCATCAATGTTATGAACATGTGTATCACTACGATCGAGATTTAATAAACCATTCACATTGGGTGCATGACCATAGAAGGCATTATTCATGTAAATGGAATAATCATTATTCTCTGACTTAAATGAATAATCGTATTGCAATAAACATGATCTAATCATGTTCATGCCTCAACGCATACACCAAATAATATTTATCTAGGTTCAACACTAATCTTGAAGGTAGAGGGAGCGTGCGATGGGTGATCACATTAACCTTGGAAACACTTCCAACACACATCATCACCTCGCCCTTAGCTTGTCTCTGTTTATTCCGCAGCTTTTGTTCCGAGTTACCAATATTAGCAACTGAACCGGTATCTAATACCTAGGTGCTACTAGGAGTACTAGTAAGGTACACATCAATAACATGTATATCAAATATACATTTGTTGAACCTGCCAGCTTTCCTATCTACCAAGTATTTGGGGTAGCTCCGCTACCAGTGACCGTTCCCCTTACAATAGAAGCACTTAGACTCAGGTTTGGGTCAACCTTCAGTTTCTTCACTGGAGCGGCAACTGGCTTGCCATTCATGAAGTTTCCCTTCTTGCCCTTGCCATTCTTCAAACCAGTGATCTTGTTAACCATCAACATTTGATGCTCCTTCTTGATTTCTACCTCCGCGGCCTACCACGAATAGCTCTAGGATCATCTCCATCCCTTGCATGTTATAGTTCATCATGAAGTTCTAGTAGCTTGGTGATAGTGTCTGAAGAACTCTATCAATCACTATCTTATTTGGAAGATTAACCCCCACTTGATTCAAGCGATTGTAGCACCCAACATTCTGAGCACATGCTCACTGGCTGAGCTATTCTCCCCCATCTTGTAGGCAGAGAACTTGTCAGAGGTCTCATACCTCTCAACATGGGCATGAGCCTGAAATGCCAATTTCAGCTCTTGGAACATCTCATATGTTCCATGGCGTTCAAAACGCCTTTGGAGCCCTGATTCTAAGCCGTAAAGCACGGCGCACTAAACTATCAAGTAGTCATTAAAACGTGTCTTCCAGATGTTCAGAACATCCACAGACGACGCTAGAGGGGTTGGCACACCAAGCGGTGCATAAGGGACATAAGACTTCTGTGCCGAAGTGAGGACAATCCTCAGACTACAGACCTAGTCTGCATCATTGCTCACAATATCTTTCAACTTAGTCTTTCTCTAGGAACGTATTAAAACAGGGAGCTATAGCGCAAGCTATTGATCTACAACATAATTTGCAAAGACAATTTAGACTATGTTCATGATAATGAGTTCAATGATACGTCTCCAACGTATCTATAATTTTTGATTGCTCCATGATACTTTATCTATTGTTTTGGACTATAATGGCCTTTATTTTCCACTTTTATATTATTTTTGGGACTAACCTATTAACCAGAGGCCCAGCCCAGAATTGTTGTTTTTTGCCTTTTTCAGTATTTCGAAGAAACAGAATATCAAACGGAGTCCAAACGGAATGAAACCTTCGGGAACGTGATTTACTCATCAGATAAGACCTAGGAGACTTGGACCCTCCGTCAAGAAAGCCACGAGGCGGTCACGAGGGTGGAGGGCGCGCCCTCCTCCCTTGGGCGTGCCCCCCTATCTCATGGGCCCCTCGGAGCTCCACCGACGTACTCCTTCCTCCTATATATACCTATGTATCCCCGTATGATCAGAACGGGAGCCAAAAACCTAATTCCACCACCGCAACCTTCTGTATCCACGAGATCCCATCTTGGGGCCTGTTCCGGAGCTCCACCGGAGGGGGCATCCACCACGGAGGACTTCTACATCATCACCATAGCCCCTCCGATGAAGTGTGAGTAGTTTACTTCAGACCTTAGGGTTAGGACTGGACCAAAAGCTCGTAGCTCGCGAGCTTTACAAGCGCTCGATAGTTCGGCTCGTTAAGCTCGTAGCTCGCTTCTTAATGAACAGAGCCAATCGTTGATTTTAACTCGTTAAGCTTAACGAGCTTAACGAGCGAGCTAACGAATTTCACGAGTAGCTCTTTAAGCTCGTTAGTAACAACACAACACATATTTTCATATTACGTGACAAACTTTTGTAGCACCTCAGCCCATCTATTTAATCTAATCGACATATGAGGCAACAAACTACTTTATTTATTTTTGTAGTCACCATATTTCATCTTGAAAACCGTACCTACACATTCATCATGTATATCGTCACACATTATAATCTGTTAACGAGCACTCGCGAGCGCTCACGAGCTTAACGAGCTTCAACCGAGCCGAGCCGAGCAGGGTTTTCTGCTCGTTAATCTTAACAAGCTTAACGAGCCAAGCCTTAACGAGCACGAGCTTGACGAGTACGAGCTTAACGAGCCGAGCTGCTCGTTAGTCCAGCCCTACTTCGGGTCCATAGCAAGTAGCTAAATGGCTTCTTCTCTCTTTTTGGATCTCAATACAATGTTCTCCCCTCTCTCGTGGAGATCTATTCGATGTAATCTTCTTTTTGCGGTGTGTTTGTTGACACCGATGAATTGTGGGTTTATGATCCAGTATTATCTATGGAAAATATTTGATTCTTCTCTGAATTCTTTTATGTATGATTGAGTTATCTTTGCAAGTCTCTTCGAATTATCCGTTTGGTTTGGCCAACTAGATTGGTAGTTCTTGCAATGGGAGAAGTGCATGGCTTTGGGTTCAATCTTGCGGTGTCCTTACTCAGTGACAGAAAGAGTTGCAAGGCACATATTATATTGTTGCCATCGAGGATAACAAGATGGGGTTTTTATCATATTGCATGAATTTATCCCTCTACATCATGTCATCTTGCTTAAGGCGTTACTCTGTTTTTAACTTAATACTCTAGATGCATGCTGGATAGCGGTCGATGAGTGGAGTAATAGTAGTAGATGCAGAATCGTTTCGATCTACTTGTCACGGACGTGATGCCTATATACATGATCATTGCCTAGATATACTCATAACTATGCTCAATTCTGTCAATTGCTCAACAGTAATTTGTTCACCCACCGTAGGATACTTATGCTCTTGAGAGAAGCCACTAGTGAAACCTATGGCCCCCGGGTCTATTCTCATCATATCAATCTATATCACTTTATTTACTTGCTTTGTTTTTACTTTGCATTTACTTTTTACTTTGCATCTATCTATCAAAAATACCAAAAATATTATCTCTATCAGATCTCACTCTCGTAAGTGACCGTGAAGGGATTGACAACCCCTAAGCCTTGGTTGCGAGTTGCTATCGTGTTGTGCAGGTACGAGGGACTTGCGCGTGACCTCCTACTGGATTGATACCTTGGTTCTCAAAAACTGAGGGAAATACTTACGCTACTGTGCTGCATCATCCTCTCCTCTTCGGGGAAAACCAACGCAAGCTCGAGATGTAGCAAGAAGAATTTCCGGCGCCGTTTCCGGGGAGGCTTACGCAAAAGTCAACATACCAAGTACCCATCACAATCCCTATCTCTCGCATTACATTATTTGCCATTTGCCTCTCGTTTTCCTCTCCCCCACTTCACCCTAGCCGTTTTATTCGCCCTCTATTTCCCAATCTCCTCCTCTCTTTCCCGTTTGCCTTTTCCTCGTCTTTTTGTTTGCTCGTGTGTTAGTTTGCCTATTTGTTGTGATGGCTCTACCTAGATTTGGTGACCTTCACCTTAAAAGGTTAGAGGAAATCGAAAGCAATGTTAGGAAGTTTATGGTTTTGCAATTTGAGCACAATAATTTCTTTAGGAACGAACTTAAGGAACAAAAAAGTTTTATGAGCTTTATGAATAAAGAACCCGATGATATGTCTAAAGAATTTGATGGTATAAGGGCCCAAATTGCTCGTCTTGAAAAGATGACCACTGAAATTTCGGATATGCAAGTCAATAAGATGGCCGCTAAACCGAATTCCTATGAAAATCAAGATGAAGATCTAAAAGTTATTGATGTGTCCCCCATTAAATCTTTGTTTTGCAATATGAATCTTGATGAATCTAAAGATTATCTTCCTTTACCTAGAAGGCGTTCTAAGAATTCAGAGTTTCTAGATCTTGATGATGAAATTGATGAAAGTGGGATTGAAATAAATAAAAACCGTGATGTTGCTAAACCCAGTATTTTGGATCTCAAGGAATTTAATTATGAAAATTGCTCTTTGATTGGTTGTATTTCCTTGTTGCAATCCGTGCTAGAATCTCCTCATGCTTATAGTCAAAATAAGGCCTTTACCGAACACATTGTTGATGCCTTGATGCAATCTTATGAAGAAAAACTTGAGTTGAAAGTTTCTATCCCTAGAAAACTCTATGATGAGTGGGAACCTACTATTAAAATTAAAATTAAAGACTTTGAGTTTCATGCTTTATGTGATTTGGGTGCTAGTGTCTCTACTATTCCCAAAACTTTATGTGATTTGCTATATTTCCGTGATTTTGATGATTGCTCTCTAAACTTGCATCTTGCAGATTCCACTATTAAAAAGCCTATGCGAAGAACTAATGATGTTCTTATTGTTGCAAATAGGAATTATGTGCCCGTAGATTTTATCGTTCTTGATATAGATTGCAATCCTTCATGTCCTATTATTCTTGGTAGACCTTTCCTTAGAACGATTGGTGCGATTATTGATATGAAGGAAGGGAATATTAGATTCCAATTTCACTTAAAGAAGGGTATGGAACACTTCCCTAGAAAGAAAAGAAAATTACCATATGAATCTATCATGAGAGCCACTTATGGATTGTTGGAAATATGCCCTAGAGGCAATAATAAAAGGATTATTATTATATTTCCTTGTTCATGATAATTGTCTTTTATTCATGCTATAATTGTATTATCCAGAAATCGTAATACACGTGTGAATACTTAGACCATAACATGTCCCTAGTGAGCCTCTAGTTGACATATAGTCATGGTTTCCTGACTATGGACATTGGATGTCATTGATAACGGGATCACATCATTAGGAGAATGATGTGATGGACAAGACCCAATCCTAAGCATAGCACAAAGATCGTGTAGTTCGTTTGCTAGAGCTTTTCCAATGTCAAGTATTTTTTCCTTAGACCATGAGATCGTGTAACTCCCGGATACCGTAGGAGTGCTTTGGGTGTACCAAACGTCACAACGTAACTGGGTGACTATAAAGGTGCACTACAGGTATCTCTGAAAGTGTCTGTTGGGTTGACACGGATCGAGACTGGGATTTGTCACTCCGTATGACGGAGAGGTATCTCTGGGCCCACTCAGTAATGCATCATCATAATGAGCTCAAAGTGACCAAGTGTCTGGTCACGGGATCATGCATTACGGTACGAGTAAAGTGACTTGCCGGTAACGAGATTGAACGAGGTATTGGGATACCGACGATCGAATCTCGGGCAAGTAACGTACTAATTGACAAAGGGAATTGTATACGGGGTTGCTTGAATCCTCGACATCGTGGTTCATCCGATGAGATCATCGAGGAGTATGTGGGAGCCAACATGGGTATCCAGATCCCGTTGTTGGTTATTGATCGGAGAGCCGTCTCGGTCATGTCTACATGTCTCCCGAACCCGTAGGGTCTACGCACTTAAGGTTCGGTGACGCTAGGGTTGTATGAATATGAGTATGCAGCAAACCGAAAGTTGTTCGGAGTCCCGGATGAGATACCGGACATCACGAGGAGTTCCGGAATGGTCCGGAGGTAAAGAATTATATATGGGAAGTCGAGTTTCGGCCATCGGGAAAGTTTCGGGGTCCACCGGTATTGTACCGGGACCACCGGAAGGGACCCGGGGGTCCACCGGGTGGGGACACCTATCCCGGAGGGCCCCATGGGATGAAGTGGGAGGGGAACCAGCCCCTAGTGGGCTGGTGCACCCCCCCTGGGCCCCCCTCTGTGCCTAGGGTTGGGAACCCTAGGGGAGGGGCGCCTCCACTTGCCTTGGGGGGGCACTCCATCCCCCTTGGCCGCCGCCCCCCCCTAGAGATCCCATCTCTAGGGACGTCCCCCCTGGGGGTCCCTATATAAAGAGGGGGGTGGGAGGGCAGCCGCACCCAACACCCTGGCGCCTCCCTCCCCTCCCTGCTACACCTCCTCCTCCCATAGTCGCTTGGCGAAGCCCTGCCGGAGCCCTGCTGCATCCACCACCACATCATCGTGCTGTTGGATCTTCATCAACCTCTCCTTCCCCTCTTGTTGGATCAAGAAGGAGGAGACGTCACGCTGACCGTACGTGTGTTGAACGCAGAGGTGCCGTCCGTTCGGCGCTAGGATCTCCGGTGATTTGGATCACGACGAGAACGACTCCCTCAACCCCGTTCTCTTGAACGCTTCCGCACGCGATCTACAAGGGTATGTAGATGCATCTCTCTCTCTCGTTGCTAGATGAACTCATAGATTGATCTTGGTGAACGTAGGAAAATTTTATTTTATGCAACGTTCCCCAACAGTGGCATCATGAGCTAGGTCTATGCGTAGTTCTCTATTGCATGAGTAGAACACAAATCTGTTGTGGGCGTAGATCTTGTCAACTTGCTTGCCACTACTAGTCTTATTTTGCTTCAGCGGTATTGTGGGATGAAGCGGCCCGGGCCGACCTTACACGTACGCTTACATGAGACAGGTTCCACCGACTGACATGCACTAGTTGCATAAGGTGGCTAGTGGGTGTCTGTCTCTCCCACTTTAGTTGGAGCGGATTCGATGAAAAGGGTCCTTATGAAGGGTAAATAGAAATTGACAAAATCACGTTGTGGTTATTCGTAGGTAAGAAAACGTTCTTGCTAGAACCCAATTGCAGCCACGTAAAAGATGCAACAACAATTAGAGGACGTCTAACTTGTTTTTGCAGCAATTGCTATGTGATGTGATATGGCCAAAAGTTGTGATGAATGATGAATGATATATTGTGATGCATGAGATCATGTTCTTGTAATAGGAATCACGACTTGCATGTCGATGAGTATGACAACCGGCAGGAGCCATAGGAGTTGTCTTAATTATTGTATGACCTGCGTGTCAATGATTTAACGCCATGTAATTACTTTACTTTATTGCTAAACCGTTAGCCATAGTAGTAGAAGTAATAGTTGGCGAGAAACTTCATGGAGACACAATGATGGAGATCATGGTGTCATGCCGGTGACGAAGATGATCATGGAGCCCCGAAGATGGAGATCAAAGGAGCTATACGATATTGGCCATATCATGTCACTACTATATAATTGCATGTGATGTTTATTATGTTTATGCATCTTGTTTACTTAGAACGACGGTAGTAAATAAGATGATCCCTTATAATAATTTCAAGAAAGTGTTCCCCCTAATTGTGCACCGTTGCTAAAGTTCGTCGTTTCGAAGCACCACGTGATGATCGGGTGTGATAGATCCTTACGTTCACATACAACGGGTGTAAGACAGTTTTACACATGCAAAAACACTTAGGGTTAACTTGACGAACCTAGCATGTACAGACATGGCCTCGGAACACAGAGACCGAAAGGTCGAACATGAGTCATATGGAAGATACGATCAACATGAAGATGTTCACCGATGATGACTAGTCCGTCTCACGTGATGATCGGACACGGCCTAGTCGACTCGGATCATGTAACACTTAGATGACTAGAGGGATGTCAAATCTGAGTGGGAGTTCATTAAATAATTTGATTAGATGAACTTAATTATCATGAACTTAGTCTAAAATCTTTGCAAAATATGTCTTGTAGATCAAATGGCCAACGCTCATGTCAACATGAACTTCAACGCGTTCCTAGAGAAAACCAAGCTGAAAGATGATGGTAGCAACTATACGGACTGGGTCCGGAACCCTAGGATCATCCTCATAGATGCCAAGAAATCATATGTCCTAGAAGGACCACTAGGTGAAGCACCCATCCCAGAGAACCAAGACATTATGAACGCTTGGCAGTCACGTGCTGATGATTACTCCCTCGTTCAGTGCGGCATGCTTTACAACTTAGAACCGGGGCTCCAAAAGTGTTTTGAGCAACATGGAGCATATGAGATGTTCGAGGAGCTGAAATGGGTTTTCCAAGCTCATGCCCGGGTCGAGAGATATGAAGTCTCCGACAAGTTCTATAGTTGTAAGATGGAGGAAAACAGTTCTGTCAGTGAGCACATACTCAAAATGTCTGGGTTGCACAACCGCCTGTCCCAGCTGGACATTAACCTCCCGGACGAGGCGGTCATTGACAGAATCCTTCAGTCGCTCCCACCGAGCTACAAGAGCTTTGTGATGAACTACAATATGCAGGAGATGGTGAAAACTATTCCTGGAGTATTTTCAATGCTGAAGTCAGCAGAGGTAGAAATCAAGAAAGAACATCAAGTGTTGATGGTCAATAAAACCACCAAGTTCAAGAAGGGCAAGGGTAAGAAGAACTTCAAGAAGGACGGCAAAGATGTTGCCGCGCCCTGTAAGCCAATTGTCGGGTAGAAGTCAAAGAATGGACCCAAGCCTGAGACTGAGTGCTTTTATTGCAAAGGGAAGGGTCACTGGAAGCGGAACTGCCCCAAATACTTAGCAGACAAGAAGGCCAGCAACACTAAAGGTATATTTGATATACATGTAATTGATGTGTACCTTACCAGTACTCGTAGTAACTCCTGGGTATTTGATACCGGTGTCGTTGCTCACATTTGTAACTCACAGCAGGAGCTGTGGAATAAGCGGAGACTGGCGAAGGACGAGGTGACGATGCGCGTCGGGAATGGTTCCAAGATCGATGTGATCGCTGTCGGCACGCTACCTCTACATTTACCTACAGGATTAGTTTTAAATCTCAATAATTGTTATTTAGTGCCAAGTTTGAGCATGAACATTGTATCTGGATCTCGTTTAATGCGAGATGGCTACTCATTTAAATCCGAGAATAATGGTTGTTCTATTTATATGAGAGATATGTTTTATGGTCATGCCCCGATGGTCAAGGTTTATTCTTAATGAATCTCGAACGTAATGTTACACATATTCATAGTGTGAATACCAAAAGATGTAAAGTTGATAACGATAGTCCCACATACTTGTGGCACTGCCGCCTTGGTCACATTGGTGTCAAGCGCATGAAGAAGCTCCATACTGATGGACTTTTAGAGTCTCTCGATTATGAATCATTTGACACATGCGAACCATGCCTCATGGGCAAAATGACCAAGACTCCGTTCTCTGGAACAATGGAGCGAGCAACCAACTTATTGGAAATCATACATATTGATGTGTGTGGTCCAATGAGCGTTGCGGCTCGCGGAGGATATCGTTATGTTCTCACTCTCACTGATGACTTAAGTAGATATGGGTATGCCTACTTGATGAAACACAAGTCTGAGACCTTTGAAAAGTTCAAGGAATTTCAGAATGAAGTAGAGAATCAACGTGACCGAAAGATAAAATTCTTACGATCAGATCGTGGAGGAGAATATTTAAGTCACGAATTTGGTACACACTTAAGAAATTGTGGAATCGTTTCACAACTCACACCGCCTAGAACACCTCAGCGTAATGGTGTGTCCGGACATCGTAATCGCACTCTGTTAGATATGGTGCGATCTATGATGTCTCTTACCGATTTACCGCTATCATTTTGGGGATACGCTCTAGAGACAGCTACATTCACTTTAAATAGGGCTCCGTCTAAATCCGTTGAGACAACACCGTATGAATTATGGTTTGGGAAGAAACCTAAGCTGTCGTTTCTAAAAGTTTGGGGATGCGATGCTTATGTCAAGAAACTTCAACCTGAAAAGGTCGAACCCAAGTCGGAAAAATGCATCTTCATAGGATACCCTAAGGAAACCATTGGGTATACCTTCTACCTTAGATCCTAAGGCGAGATCTTTGTTGCCAAGAACGGATCCTTTCTGGAAAAAGAGTTTCTCTCGAAAGGAGTAAGTGGGAGGAAAGTAGAACTCGATTAAGTACTACCTCTTGAACCGGAAAGTAGTGCAGCTCAGGAAAATGTTCCTGTGGTGCCTACACCGACTGGAGAGGAAATTAATGATGATGATCAAGGTACTTCGGATCAAGTTGCTACTGAACTTCGTAGGTCCACAAGGACACGTTCCACACCAGAGTGGTATGGCAACCCTGTCCTAGAAATCATGTTGTTAGACAACGGTGAACCTTCGAACTATGAAGAAGTGATGGTGGGCCCAGATTCTAACAAATGGCTCGAAGCCATGCAATTCGAGATAGAATCCATGTATGAAAACAAAGTATGGACTTTGACAGACTTGCCCGATGATCGGCGAGCGATAGAAAACAAATGGATCTTTAAGAAGAAGACGGACGCGGATGGTAATATTACATTCTATAAAGCTCGACTCGTCGCTAAAGGTTATCGGCAAGTTCAAGGGGTTGACTACGATGAGACTTTCTCTCCCGTAGCGAAGCTGAAGTCCGTCTGAATCATGTTAGCAATTGTTGCATACTATGATTATGAGATATGGCATATGGACGTCAAAACGGCATTCCTCAATGGCTATCTTAAGGAAGAGCTGTATATGATGCAGCCAGAAGGTTTTGTCGATCCTAAGAATGCTAACAAGGTGTGCAAGCTCCAGCGATCCATTTATGGGCTGGTGCAAGCATCTAGGAGTTGGAATATTCGCTTTGATGAGATGATCAAAGCGTTTGGGTTTATGCAGACTTATGGAGAAGCCTGTGTTTACAAGAAAGTGAGTGGGAGCTCTGTAGCATTTCTCATATTATATGTAGATGACATACTTTTGATGGGAAATGATATAGAACTTTTGGACAGCATTAAGGCCTACTTGAATAAGTGTTTTTCAATGAAGGACCTTGGAGAAGCTGCTTACATATTAGGCATCAAGATCTATAGGGATAGATCGAGACGCCTCATAGGTCTTTCACAAAGCACATACCTTGATAAGATTTTGAAGAAGTTCAAAATGGATCAGTCCAAGAAAGGGTTCTTGCATGTATTGCAAGGTGTGAGATTGAGCTCGGCTCAATGCCCGACCACGGCAAAAGATAAAGAAGAGATGAGTGTCATCCCCTATGCCTCAGCCATAGGATCTATTATGTATGCCATGCTGTGTACCATACCTGATGTAAACCTTGTTGTAAGTTTGGTAGGAAGGTACCAAAGTAATCCCGGCAAGGAACACTGGACAGCGGTCAAGAATATCCTGAAGTACCTGAAAAGGACAAAGGACATGTTTCTCGTTTATGGAGGTGACGAAGAGCTCGTCATAAAGGGTTACGTCGACGCTAGCTTCGACACAGATCTGGATGACTCTAAGTCACAAACCGGATACGTGTATATGTTGAATCGTGGAGCAATAAGCTGGTGTAGTTGCAAGCAGAGCATCGTGGCGGGATCTACATGTGAAGCGGAGTACATGGCAGCCTCGGAGGCCGCACATGAAGCAATATGGATGAAGGAGTTCATCACCGACCTAGGAGTCATACCCAATGCGTCGGGGCCAATCACTCTCTTCTGTGACAACACTGGAGCTATTGCCCTTGCCAAGGAGCCCAGGTTTCACAAGAAGACCAGGCACATCAAGCGTCGTTTCAACTCCATCCGTGAAAATGTTCAAGATGGAGACATAGATATTTGCAAAGTACATACGGATCTGAATGTCGCAGATCCGTTGACTAAACCTCTTCCGCGAGCAAAACATGATCAACACCAGAACTCTATGGGTGTTCGATTCATCACAATGTAACTAGATTATTAACTCTAGTGCAAGTGGGAGACTGTTGGAAATATGCCCTAGAGGCAATAATAAAAGGATTATTATTATATTTCCTTGTTCATGATAATTGTCTTTTATTCATGCTATAATTGTATTATCCGGAAATCGTAATACACGTGTGAATACTTAGACCATAACATGTCCCTAGTGAGCCTCTAGTTGACTAGCTCGTTGATCAACAGATAGTCATGGTTTCCTGACTATGGACATTGGTTGTCATTGATAACGGGATCACATCATTAGGAGAATGGTGTGATGGACAAGACCCAATCCTAAGCATAGCACAAAGATCGTGTAGTTCGTTTGCTAGAGCTTTTCCAATGTCAAGTATTTTTTCCTTAGACCATGAGATCGTGTAACTCCCGGATACCGTAGGAGTGCTTTGGGTGTACCAAACGTCACAACGTAACTGGGTGACTATAAAGGTGCACTATAGGTATCTCTGGAAGTGTCTGTTGGGTTGACACGGATCGAGACTGGGATTTGTCACTCCGTATGACGGAGAGGTATCTCTGGGCCCACTCAGTAATGCATCATCATAATGAGCTCAAAGTGACCAAGTGTCTGGTCACGGGATCATGCATTACGGTACGAGTAAAGTGACTTGCCGGTAACGAGATTGAACGAGGTATTGGGATACCTACGATCGAATCTCGGGCAAGTAACATACCGATTGACAAAGGGAATTGTATACGGGGTTGCTTGAATCCTCGACATCGTGGTTCATCCGATGAGATCATCGAGGAGTATGTGGGAGCCAACATGGGTATCCAGATCCCGTTGTTGGTTATTGACCGGAGAGCCGTCTCGTTCATGTCTACATGTCTCCCGAACCCGTAGGGTCTACACACTTAAGGTTCAGTGACGCTAGGGTTGTATGAATATGAGTATGCAACAAACCGAAAGTTGTTCGGAGTCCCGAATGAGATCCCGGACGTCACTAGGAGTTCCGGAATGGTCCAGAGGTAAATAATTATATATGGGAAGTCGAGTTTCGGCCATCGGGAAAGTTTCGAGGTCCACCGGTATTGTACCGGGACCACCGGAAGGGTCCCGGGGGTCCACCGGGTGGGGCCACCTATCCCGGAGGGCCCCATGGGCTGAAGTGGGAGGGGAACCAGCCCCTAGTCGGCTGGTGCGCCCCCCCTGGGCCCCCCTCTGCGCCTAGGGTTGGGAACCCTAGGGGAGGGGGCGCCTCCACTTGCCTTGGGGGGCACTCCACCCCCCTTGGCCGCCCCCCCCCTAGAGATCCCATCTCTAGGGACGGCGCCCCCATGGGGGTCCCTATATAAAGAGGGGGGGTGGGCGGGCAGCCGCACCCAACACCCTGGCGCCTCGCTCCCCTCCCTGCTACACCTCCTCCCGTAGTCGCTTGGAGAAGCCCTGCTGCATCCACCACCACGCCGTCGTGCTGCTGGATCTTCATCAACCTCTCCTTCCCCTCTTGCTGGATCAAGAAGGAGGAGACGTCACGCTGACTGTACGTGTGTTGAATGTGGAGGTGCCGTCCGTTCGGCGCTAGGATCTCCGGTGATTTGGATCACAACAAGAACGACTCCCTCAACCCCGTTCTCTTGAACGCTTCCGCACACGATCTACAAGGGTATGTAGATGCATCTCTCTCTCTCGTTGCTAGATGAACTCATAGATTGATCTTGGTGAACGTAGGAAAATTTTATTTTATGCAATGTTCCCCTACATGGATTGCCTACCAAACATGGCAATACCTAGATCTATCCTTGCTTTTATGCCTAGCTAGGGGCGTTAAACGATAGTGCTTGTGGGAGGCAACCCAATTTTATTTTGCGTTTTTTGTTTTTTCTTCTGTTTAGCAATAAATATTCCATCTACCTTCTGTTTGGATGTGGTTTTATGTTTTAATTAGTGTTTGTGCCAAGTAGGACCTATAGGATAACCTATGATGATAGTTGATTTGATTCTGCTGAAAAACAGAAACTTTAGCGCTCACGAGATTAGCTGTCATTTTTTACTGGAGAGTGATTTTGCGTTGATTCTTTTTGCTTCTGATCAAAAAACAAATTGTCCAGGACTTCCTATTTTGGTAGAATTTTTAGACTTCCAGAAGTTTGCGTTAGCTACAGATTACTACAGACTGTTCTGTTTTTGACGGATTCTGTTTTTCGTGTGTCGTTTGCTTATTTTGATGAATCTATGGCTAATAAATTAGTTTATAAACCATAGAGAAGTTGGCATACAGTAGTTTTAACACCAATATAAGTAAAGAATGAGTTCATTACAGTACCTTGAAGTAGTCTTTTGATTTTTTTGCTCTAACGAAGCTCACGAGATTTCTGTTGAGTTTTGTGTTGTGAAGTTTTCAAGTTTTGGGTGAATTCTTTTGATGGATTATGGAACAAGGAGTGGCAAGAGCCTAAGCTTGGGGATGCCCATGGCACCCCAAGATAATCCAAGGACACCAAAAAGTCAAAGCTTGGGGATGCCCCGGTAATTTACTTGGAGCTATATTTTTATTCACCAACATGATATGTGTTTTGCTTGGAGCGTCTTGTATTATTTGTGTATTTGCTTGTTAGTTTACCACAATCATCCTTGCTGTACACACCTTTTGAGAGAGCCATACATGAATTGAAATTTGTTAGAATACTCTATGTGCTTCACTTATATCTTTTGAGCTTGATAGTTTTGCTCATAGTGCTTCACTTATATCTTTTGAGCTTGATAGTTTTGCTCATAGTGCTTCACTTATATCTTTTGAGCGTGATAATTTTTGCTCTAGTGCTTCACTTAGATCTTTTAGAGCACGGTGGTGGATTTGTTTTAAAGAAACTTGATCTCTCATGCTTCACTTAGATTATTTTGAGTCTTTAATAGCATGGTAATTTGCTTAATGTTAATATACTTGGTGTTCAAGATATGTGAAACTTTCTTTTGAGTGCATTGAATACTAAGATAAGTTTGTTGCTTGATAATTGTTTTGAGATATGAAGGTGATAATATTAGAGTCATGCTAGTTGAGTAGTTGTTAATTTAGGGAATACTTGTGTTAAAGTTTGTGATTCCCGTAGCATGCACGTATGGTGAACCGTTATGTGATGAACTCGGAGCATGATTTATTTATTGATTGTCTTCCTTATGAGTGGCGGTCGGGGACGAGCGATGGTCTTTTCCTACCAATCTATCCCCCTAGGAGCATGCGCGTAATACTTTGCTTTGATAACTTCTAGATTTTTGCAAAAAGTATATGAGTTCTTTATGACTAATGTTGAGTCCATGGATTATACGCACTTTTTCCCATCCTTCCACCATTGCTAGCCTCTCTAATACCGCGCACCTTTCGCCGGTATCATACACCCACCATAAACCTTCCTCAAAACAGCCACCATACCTACCTATCATGGCATTTCCATAGCCATTCCGAGATATATTGCCATGCAACTTTCCACCATTCCGTTTATTATGACACGCTCCATCATTGTCATATTGCTAGCATGATCATGTAGTTGACATCGTATTTGTGGCAAAAGCCACCTTTCATAATTCTTCCATACATGGCACTCATGTTTCATTGCATATCCCGGTACACCGCCGGACGCATTCATATAGAGTCATATTTTGTTCTAAGTATCGAGTTGTAATTGTTGAGTTGTAAGGAAAAATAAAAGTGTGATGGCCATCATTATTAGAGCATTGTCCCAAGTGAGGAAAGGATGATGGAGTCTATGATTACCCCACAAGTCGGGATGAGACTCCGGACGAAAAGAAAAAAAGATGCCATAAAAAAAGAGAAAAGGTCCAAATAAAAAAATAAAAAATATATAAATAAAATGAGAGAAAAAGAGAGAAGGGACAATGCTACTATCCTTTTCCACACTTGTGCTTCAAAGTAGCACCATGATCTTCATGATAGAGAGTCTCTCATTTCGTCACTTTCATATACTAGTGGGAATTTTTCATTATAGAACTTGGCTTGTATATCCCAATGATGGGCTTCCTCAAAATGCCCTAGGTCTTCGTGAGCAAGCGAGTTGGATGCACACCCACTTAGTTTCTTTTGTTGAGCTTTCATATACTTATAGCTCTAGTGCATCCGTTGCATGGCAATCCCTACTCACTCACATTGATATCTATTGATGGGCATCTCCATAGCCCGTTGATACGCCTAGTTAATGTGAGACTATCTTCCCTCCTTTTGTCTTCTCCACAACCACCGTTCTATTTCACATATAGTGCTATATCCATGGCTCACGCTCATGTATTGCATGAAGATTGAAAAAGTTTTGAAAATGTTAAAGTATGAAACAATTGCTTGGCTTGTCATCGGGGTTGTGCATGATTTAAATACTTTGTGTGGGGAAGATGGAGCATAGCCAGACTATATGATTTTGTAGGGATAACTTTCTTTGGCCATGTTATTTTGAGAAGACATAATTGCTTTGTTAGCATGCTTGAAGTGTTATTATTTTTATGTCAATATGAACTTTTGTCTTGAGTCTTTCGGATCTGAATATTCATACCATGATAAAGAAGATTCACATTGAAATTATGCCAAAGTATCACTCCACATCAAAAATTCTTTTTTATCATTTACCTACTCGAGGACGAGCAGGAATTAAGCTCGGGGATGCTTGATACGTCTCCAACATATCTATAATTTTTGATTGCTCCATGCTACTTTATCTATTGTTTTGGACTATAATGGGCTTTATTTTCCACTTTTATATTATTTTTGGGACTAGCCTATTAACCGGAGGCCCAGCCCAGAATTGCTATTTTTTGCCTTTTTTAGTATTTCGAACAAACAGAATATCAAACGGAGTCCAAACGGAATGAAACCTTCGGGAACGTGATTTACTCATCAGATAAGACCCAGGAGACTTGGACCCTCCGTCAAGAAAGCCACGAGGCGGTCACGAGGGTGGAGGGCACGCCCTCCTCCCCTGGGCACGCCCCCTACCTCGTGGGCCCCTCGGAGCTCCACCGACGTACTCCTTCCTCCTATATATACCTACGTATCCCCGTATGATTAGAACGGGAGACAAAAACCTAATTCCACCGCCGCAACCTTCTGTATCCACGAGATCCCATCTTGGGGCGTGTTCCGGAGCTACGCCGGAGGGGCATCCATCACGGAGGGCTTCTACATCATCACCATAGCCCCTCCGATGGAGTGTGAGTAGTTTACTTCAGACCTTCGGGTCCATAGCTAGTAGCTAGATGGCTTCTTCTCTCTTTTTGGATCTCAATACAATGTTGGCCCCCTCTCTCGTGGAGATCTATTCGATGTAATCCTTTTTGCGGTGTGTTTGTTGAGACTGATGAATTGTGGGTTTATGATCCAGTATTATCTATGGAAAATATTTGATTCTTCCCTGAATTGTTCTATGTATGATTGAGTTATCTTCGCAAGTCTCTTCGAATTATCCGTTTGGTTTGGCCAACTAGATTGGTAGTTCTTGCAATGGGAGAAGTGCATGGCTTTGGGTTCAATCTTGCGGTGTCCTTACTCAGTGACAGAAAGAGTTGCAAGGCACGTATTGTATTGTTGCCATCGAGGATAACAAGATGGGTTTTTTATCATATTGCATGAATTTATCCCTCTACATCATGTCATCTTGCTTAAGGCGTTACTCTGTTTTTAACTTAATACTCTAGATGCATGCTGGATAGCGGTCGATGAGTGGAGTAATAGTAGTAGATGCAGAATCGTTTCGATCTACTTGTCACGGATGTGATGCCTATATACATGATCATTGCCTAGATATACTCATAACTATGCTCAATTCTGTCAATTGCTCAATAGTAATTTGTTCACCCACCGTAGAATACTTATGCTCTTGAGAGAAGCCACTAGTGAAACCTATGGCCCCTGGGTCTATTCTCATCATATCAATCTATATCACTTTATTTACTTGCTTTGTTTTTACTTTGCCTTTACTTTTTACTTTGCATCTATCTATCAAAAATACCAAAAATATTATCTCTATCAAATCTCACTCTCGTAAGTGACCATGAAGGGATCGACAACCCCTAAGCGTTGGTTGCGAGTTGCTATCATGTTGTGCAGGTACGAGGGACTTGCGCGTGACCTCCTACTGGATTGATACCTTGGTTCTCAAAAACTGAGGGAAATACTTACGCTACTGTGCTGCATCATCCTCTCCTCTTCGGGGAAAACCAACACAAGCTCGAGACGTAGCATTCAACTAATCATATTACTTAAGAACTCCCACTCAAATCGATATCCCTCCGGTCGTCCGAGTGTAACATGATCCAAATTCACTAACCCAAGTCCGATCATCACGTGAGATGAGGCGGTTTCAATGGTGAACATCTCCATGTTGATCATATCTACTATATGACTCATGTTCGATCTTTCAGTCTTGTGACGCCCGGATATTCAAGCTACAGTGAACCTCTACTAATGATGCCACGTCACCTCGATTACTGTTGCTAATCTCACGTTAGTTCGAAACCGGTTCGAATTCAAATTCAAAAATCAAACAAACAATAACAGTTTTTAAATTTTAAAACTAAAATGTTCGGAGAGAACCAAATATCGCATAGGTAATTATGGTGGAGAAACCACACTTTTATAGAATGCTTAAATACTCTAAGATGAATAAAACAGTAGCAAAAACTATTATTTAAATACTTTTAAATAATAATTAATTACAAAACTATTTTACTTTGGATAGAAAAATTAATTTGGCAGTGGCATAATTGGTGACATCCGTTTAGGTGCCACTTTGGTATATGGTTAATGCTAGGACAAACAACAACTAAAAGAAATAGAAAAGAAATAAAACAGACAAAAGGAAAACGAAAAGGTTAAAGAAAAGGAAAAGGGGACATTGTGCACTAGGCCTAGTGCATAGTGCCGGCCCAACTGGCCTAGCTGGCCCAACCCCGGGCCATCCCTTCCCTCCCCCTGTTCACCGTCGCGGTGGATGCCGCACCCGCGTCCATGACACGGATGGCCACACATTGGCCATCCTGCGGCCGTCCCCGTCGCCCCATCGACCTACAAGGACACTCATGCCCTGGTTGAACCCTAGCTGCCCTCCAGATCCCCCTCTCTTTGCCCCTCTCCCACACGCCCAAGCTCGTCGGCGCTGCTGTCACCATACCGCTGTTGTAGGCGCGGCCACCGGCCTCCCGGCACCATCAGAGAATGCCCAGGAGCTCCACCAGCATGCCCTGCTTCCCCTACGCGGATCAACTCGAGCTCGGAGCAACCACCTCGACCGGATCAACGCCTTCTTCTTCCTCGGTCGTCGCCGCTGCTCTTCATCGATCCGTCGCCTCTGCAGCTCCTAAGCCACCAACGGGCCTCCGTGTGCCTCCGCGGTGAGCTCCTCGTCCGATTCCCCCTCTTCTCCGGCTCGATCCGTTCCGTTTGTGGCCGTCCCGTGAGCTTTGTCCACCATGGCAAAAGTTCAGTGTTCGCGTACGTGCACGTTGCCGCTCCTCTGTAACTGATGCATGTTGCTGATGCGTTCTACCTACTGTTGCCTGCCGCTGCTCGCGCCGTCACGCCGTGCCCGTGCTCGCTGGCCTCTGGCCACGACCGGTTGCGCCCGGCTGCGCGTACGTGCGTGCCCGCCTTCGTATGGCCTCGCCCCCATGCGTGCTCCCGCGTTGCACCGCGACCGCTGCTGCGGCTTGCTGCTGTCACCGGCGGCTGCTCGCCTGGCCGCGCCCCCGCGCCCGCCCACGCGCGCGTGCCCGCACCCACTGCCGCCTGGTGCCTGCCCACAACCGTCGTGCCCGCAAGCACCCGGCCTCTGCTACTCTGTTGCCGTTGTAATGTTGCTAGTTACTGTAGCTGATGCGAGCTAGCTTTTCTAATTCTACATTGTTTAACCCTTTGAACAGCCCCTAAACATCGACTAAATGACTTTTAATAGGAGCAAAAATATTATGGGAAGGTAGTACACTTGACAAGGCTCAAATGTTTTCATTGGACCTAATCCGTTAGATGCCTGGATTAAATCATACAAAAATCACAAAGTTCAATGTTCTGTTAATAGAAAAGCCGAAAACGGCTTTAATTTCATAGCTACTTTAGAGCTGTTGATGATCAAGCAAATGCACTCTAACAGAGATACAAGTGCTACTATCTTGTAGATCATAGAAAAATGCTCAAAATTGGTATAAAGCACAAAAACAGAGGATGTACAGAACAATAGTTGTAGCATTTTGAAAACAGCAAAGTGATGTTTAAAACTGACGAAATCTCAGACTTAGTAGAATTTCAGGTATTTTTAGGATATTGCTTAAAGCTTTGAAAATCAATAGAAAATAATCCGTAGCTTGAATGAAAAAGTTTTATACATGAAAGTTGCTCAGAACGACGAGACGAATCCGGATACGCAGCCCGTTCGTCCGCCACACATCCCTAACATAGCAAACACACAACTTTCCCCCTCCGGTTCATCTGTCCGAAAATGCAAAACACCGGGAATACTTTCCCGGATGATTTCCCCATTCGTCGGTATCACCTACTACCGCGATTGGGCACCCCTAGCATAGTTACTTGTCATGTCATGCATCGATATGCATCTGTTTGCATGGTATTCATTGTTTCTTCCCCCTCTTCTCTCTGGTAGACTACAGGACCGACGTTGCTGCTGCCCAGTTCGATTACGGAGTTGACGACCCCTCTCTCTTGCCAGAGAAA
The DNA here is from genome assembly GCF_018294505.1 of Triticum aestivum. Classification (NCBI taxonomy): domain Eukaryota; kingdom Viridiplantae; phylum Streptophyta; class Magnoliopsida; order Poales; family Poaceae; genus Triticum; species Triticum aestivum. The sequence goes on along the minus strand of NC_057795.1, from coordinate 270,918,173 downwards.
GCAGGCAAGCCCCCCCCCCTTGATCACCAGATATCGCCTATTCTACTCTATACTGCTTGCATTAGAGTAGTGTAGCATGTTACTGCTTTCCGTTATTCCTATCCTGATGCATAGCCTGTCCTTGCTACTATTGTTGTTACCTTTACCTGCTATCCTACTGCTTAGTATAGGATGCTAGTGTTTCATCAGTGGCCCTACACTCTTGTCCGTCTGCCATGCTAGACTACTGGGCTGTGATCACTTCGGGAGGTGATCACGGGCATATACTATATACTTTACACTGTTACATTACCTGTGATACTGTTCGGAGATGGGGGCTGAAAGGACAGGTGGCTCCATCCCGGTAGAGGTGGGCCTGGGTTCCTGACGGCCCCCCGATTGTTACTTTATGGCGGAGCGACAGGGCAGGTTGAGACCACCTAGGAGAGAGGTGGGCCTGGCCCTGGTCGGCGTTCGCGGATACTTAACACGCTTAACGAGATCTTGGTATTTGATCTGAGTCTGGCCTTTTGGTCTATACGCACTAACCATCTATGCGGGAGTAGTTATGGGTATCCCGACGTCGTGGTATCAGCCGAAGCACTTCGTGACGTCAGCGACGGAGCGGCACGCGCCGGATTGGACTGGAACGCCTGCTAGGCTAGGTCTGCTTTCGGCCGCCCTCGCAACATGCAGGTGTGCTATGGGCGATGGGCCCAGACCCCTGTGCGCTTAGGTTTAGACCGGCGTGCTGACCTCTCTGTTGTGCCTAGGTGGGGCTGCGACGTGTTGATCTTCCGCGGCCGGGCATGACCCAGAAAAGTGTGTCCGGCCAAATGGGATCAAGTGTGTTGGGTTATGTGGTGCACCCCTGCAGGGAAGTTAATCTATTCGGATAGCCGTGATCTTCGGTAACAGGACGACTTGGAGTTGTACCTTGACCTTATGACAACTAGAACCGGATACTTAATAAAACACACCCTTCCAAGTGCCAGATACAACCCGGTGGTCGCTCTCTCTTAGGGTTACGATGAGGGGATCGTCGGGTAGGATTATGCTATGCGATGCTACTTGGAGGACTTCAGTCTGCTCTCTCCTACATGTTGCAAGACCGAGGCTGCCAGAAGCGTAGTCTTCGACAGGATTAGATATCCCCCTCTTATTCTGGCATTCTGAAGTTCAGTCCACTGATATGGCCCTTTACACATATATTCATGCATATGTAGTGTAGCTCCTTGCTTGCGAGTACTTTGGATGAGTACTCACGGTTGCCTTGTTCCCCCTTTTCTCCCTATCTCTACTCGATTGTTGCGACCAGACGATGGAGCCCAGGAGCTAGACGCCACCGTCGATGACGACTACTATCCCGGAGGTGCCTACTACTACGTGCAGCCCGCTGACGACGACCAGGAGTAGTTTAGGAGGATCCCAGGCAGGAGGCCTGCGCCTCTTTCGATCTGTATCCCAATTTGTGCTAGCCATCTTATGGCAACTTGTTTAACTTATGTCTGTACTCAGATATTGTTGCTTCCGCTGACTCGTCTATGATCGAGCACTTGTATTCGAGCCCTCGAGGCCCCTGGCTTGTATTATGATGCTTGTATGACTTATTTTATTTTTAGAGTTGTGTTGTGATATCTTCCCGTGAGTCCCTGATCTTGATCGTACACGTTTGCGTGTATGATTAGTGTACAATTGAATCGGGGGTGTCACAAGTTGGTATCAGAGCCGACTGCCTGTAGGAATCCCCCTTTTCAACTCCTTGGCCGAAGTCGAGTCTAGTCGTTGAAAAACTTTTACTAACATGGCTGTGTGGCTTACGGGCCCACGTCGCCATTGGGTGGTATTAGGATCTTTTACTCCTTGACCTTTACTCTGGGGCTCTGGTCTCTCCTCTATTCGGGTTAAATGAATTTTACTAAATCTAACATTAGGATCTCGTTATCACTTTCACCCGGAGAGCCCCTTATTACTGATGATCGTCTGTTGCACCAGAAGACCCTGAAGATGCTCTCCGATGTTAACTTGAGACCTTGTGCCAATCGCGTTTGCAATTCCCCTTCCACCATCAACCCTTATGGATAACTACTTGCAGTTGTTATTCTTACATTCATCCCCAGTTGGTCTTGTTATTACAAGATACCCCGAAACACTCGTAGTTGTTTTGATAATCCTTTGAGCTTACTGCCTTGCTGTTCTTTGTCACCTGAATAACCCTACGGTTAATTCTCGCACTTATCGAGTATCCGCTCATCCCCCAGTTGTTCATGTGTTACACAAAAGTCTTCGAAATACCATTTGATATTCCGAAAATCCTCAGCAACCTATTGCTCTGGAATTTCTTGTTTGCTTTCATTATGATTAATCCCATAAGTATAGTAATCATATTGGCATCCTTTGTCACCATCATTTTTTAGTCCGTTGATTCAATACGTTGTGAATGTTCACAATCATCAGTCGAGTCCTAGGATTATATTTCCGGCTCAGACGTCATTTTGAACATGAGCTGGTTCTCGACCAAACTACCTGTCGTCGATTGTGCCTCTGGTATATTCGAGTGATCCATCCTTGATCAGAACATCTGCTTCTGATCCCTTGTTTTGGAAATCATAATTCCTTTGCATTTAAGCTTTGAATTATTCAGATGAATCCATAACCTGTTGCATTTGCATTCTTTCTTCCTCTGATTGGGTATCGATACTCACCTCAGCTCCACTGTGGATCACCATATCCACTGTTGGATTATTATATCCGACAGTGTCCTTAATAATTAATCACCTTGTGAGTCCTTCTCCGATACATAATGCCTTTGTTAAATTGTATCCTTTCCTTTTGTCAACCATGCTCTACTTTTGAGCTGGTGATATTTACTCTTGAAGCTTATGGTATATGTTCGTAAGAAGCCCCGATGGGATTGAACCAACGCCTTCCCTCATCGGTGTGAACCCGAAAGATTTCACGAGTCATACTTATATGGTATTGCACCAGGTAAAACTTTCAACAACTAATGTCATCTTCGAAATACGAGAGGTGAATGGAAGATTATGCATTGAGGAAGTGGGAGTCGACCTTGAACTTTGTATTCATGCCCATGGACGCGATGTATATCCTATCATGGAAGCTTCTTGTAATAATAACTATTTCCTTGATAACTAACATATGGTATCTGTGAATTGATCCCTTGCAACCGTGGTTCCGACCATGATTGTTCTTCTTTGATTGCATTTTTCAGACAAGTTAAAACAATTGTCTTCTATGGATCAATACACCAGTCCAACCTTTACTTTGATCTTGTGTCGAGTATTACCCCCCTGGTATCTCGAGATTATCATGGAACTGCATAACTTCTTATGAGTTCTTCATCAAGTGCTACCTTCCCACTGATTCCAATTTTTCACGGGCTCTGAGTTATTAAACACTCAAAGACACCAATAACTGAACCGAGTCCGCACTACGGTTCAACAACTCTTCGGTAAGCTTCTATAAGTACGAGTTTGTACCCGATCACATCATTCCTAGCCTGATCGGCTATATCATTATCATGCTAAATTTTAACTGTGCTACCGGGTCCTTCTTCTCGGAGCACAAATTTCGACGGTGAGCTAATCTTACAATCGATCTTCCTCGTCATACCGTTTGTCCTTGAACAGCAAGCTTGATTTCGAGTTTGTGTCATACCCATGGTTCCAATGACTTTTGGCTTCATCATTTCCGTTGACTTGATGTCATCGCCGACCAGTTACATCTTCTCGAAACCTCTCGACAAATGTGTCATGATCATCATCAACATTCTGGGGTCTTCCAAGATATCTATCGAATTCTTGATGAGAAATAGCATCCTTTGCCCTCGATGGTTTGGGTTAATCATCCACAACATTATTGCATTCCCTCCAACACAAAAATTGTTCCTATTTTGTGTTGTTCCTTGAGTTCCTTTCTATCCTACTTATGTTATGATTCTACCGCGGAGTATTACCATCTTTGATGTCAAGAATGTTGTGAGGATTGCTCCACCTCTTAGAAATTCTTGGTATGATGATACTTCTCACCATCACCATTCTTCCTTGGTCCCCATGTTGTTTCTAACCCGGATACCAATATGCTAATGATGTTGTTTGAGTTCTGCACTTCTAGCAACCCTATTGCTTTGAAGTTAATGGCCGGCCGTTCATTCTTAGACTGTTGGTTGTTGAATCATCACTCTAACATTGATCTTGCTACCTAAGGTCATATTTCAGGCACACCTTTCAACTAATGATTGATGGTGTATGTTTTCCTCGGGCATAAAACATTATATCATTTGAATTGACAAGTGTCATCTTCTTGTTCGCATTATTGTGGAAAAGCCATCCACTTGGAATTCTTGATGAATTGTCGCTGAGCCCATCAACCACCTTCTCATCCTCTCCTTGGGTTAATGATGATGAATCCTTTGTATATCCAAGTCCGACCTTTGCTTGAAGACCATGTCAATGCTATCTCGAAGCATGTCTGTGATACCCCGATTTTCAATAAGAACATTTGAAGCACCATGCTAAATGTTCTTGTTGAAATTGCCCAAACACCGCTGTATGGGTAATGTCATGAAAATTCTTTCCCTTACCTAAAGAGTCTTCTACGTTATATCCTGTCATGGATATCATTCTCTGCTTGTCCTTGGGAAGGATATACCCCTGAATTATGTGTTTAAACACATTTTTCTTTCCATTGTTCTGATTAAATCTGATAAACACTTTGTCCTTTCCATTGGTTTGTTTAAACCTTTTTCTATGATCTATATAATATAAGCAGTAATAATCCACTGCTTGTGCAAACACCTCGATGTACAACTCTGTCAGCAAGACCCTGTTACCATTGTTGATGACATTTTGGTAACCACCGATGGACGAGAACTTTGCCTATTGGTCCGCCTCGTTCAACAAGCAGGAAAATGGTTCTCTTCGTCCCTCGCCCTTGGTACCGATGTTGTTGCCGATATAACTGACAGGCTATCCTCCGGCATTCCTTGCTTACATAATCGTGCAAGACGTCACCACCCTTCCTACTTTTAACCCACATGGTGGGCCCATAACCCACAGTTCCACAGGATCGAAACCGGACTCTCCTGTTCACCATGTTGCCAAAGATATTCCTCGTGCTTGACTTCATATGTAATTCACGAGCCAACTACCTTGTGATCTATTCTGGTATCAGACACAATACTTATTCCATTGATTTGAATCCCTTTTCACAAGTCGTTTCAGGCGACGAACGATTGCCTATGCACTTGGAACTCCTATTTTGCACCTTCTTACTTTGCTCTCGATAATGTCTTAAGTTTCAAATTGAGAGTTACTTTCCGCCACCTTCCCTGATGTTATCTACTAGATAAGCAACACTGTAGCGACCCGTTCTTCCGACATACACCCATATCCTTTCATAAGTACGATGGAGTTCCTAAAGCAAGGATGCCTACTTTATCATGATGACCGAAGTAGAGAAATGAAGACATCAACGAAAGGGATTAACTTCTTTGAGAAGAGCAACCAAGACCGAGAAGAATCGTTAGAATTCCGTAACCTATTCTTCCCCTTACTCCCCTCTTAAATCTCGGGACGAGATTTCTTGTAGTGGAGGAGAATTGTGACGCCCGGATATTCAAGCTACAGTGAACCTCTACTAATGATGCCACGTCACCTCGATTACTGTTGCTAATCTCACATTAGTTCGAAACCGGTTCGAATTCAAATTCAAAATCAAACAAACAATAAAAGTTTTTAAATTTTAAAACTAAAATGTTCGGAGAGAACCAAATATCGCATAGGTAATTATGGTGGAGAAACCACACTTTTATAGAATGCTTAAACACTCTAAGATGAATAAAACAGTAGCAAAAACTATTATTTAAATACTTTTAAATAATAATGAATTACAAAACTATTTTACTTTGGATAGAAAAATTAATTTGGCAGTGGCATAATTGGTGACATCCATTTAGGTGCCACTTTGGTATATGGTTAACGCTAGGATAAACAACAACTAAAAGAAACAGAAAAGAAATAAAACAGACAAAAGGAAAACGAAAAGGTTAAAGAAAAGGAAAAGGGGACATTGTGCACTAGGCCTAGTGCACAGTGCCGGCCCAACTGGCCTAGCTGGCCCAACCCCGGGCCATCCCTTCCCTCCCCCTGTTCACCGTCGCGGTGGATGCCGCACCCGCGTCCATGACGCGGATGGCCACACGTTGGCCATCCTGCGGCCGTCCCCGTCGCCCCATCGACCTACAAGGACACCCATGCCCTGGTTGAACCCTAGCTGCCCTCCAGATCCCCCTCTCTTTGCCCCTCTCCCACACGCCCGAGCTCGTCGGCGCTGCTGTCGCCATACCGTCGTCGTAGGCGCGGCCCACCGGCCTCCTGGCACCATTGGAGAATGCCCAGGAGCTCCACCAGCATGCCCTGCTTCCCCTACGCGGATCAACTCGAGCTCGGAGCAACCACCTCGACCGGATCGACGCCTTCTTCTTCCTCGGTCGTCGCCGCTGCTCTTCATCGATCCGTCGCCTCTGCAGCTCCTATGCCACCAACGGGCCTCCGTGTTCCTCCGCGGTGAGCTCCTCGTCCGATTCCCCCTCTTCTCCGGCTCGATCCATTCCGTTTGTGGCCGTCCCATGAGCTTTGTCCACCATGGCAAAAGTTCAGTGTTCGCGTACGTGCACGTTGCCGCTCCTTTGTAACTGATGTGTGTTGCTGATGCGTTCTACCTATTGTTGTCTGCCGCTGCTCGCGCCGTCACGCCGTGCCCGCGCTCGCTGGCCTCTGGCCACGACCGGTTGTGCCCGGCTGCGCGTACGCGCGTGCCCGCCTTCGTGTGGCCTCGCCCCCATGCGTGCTCCCGCGTCGCACCGCGACCGCTGCTGCGGCTTGCTGCTGTCACCGGCGGCTGCTCGCCTGGCCGTGCCCCCGCGCACGCCCACGCGCGCGTGCCCGCACCCGCTGCCGCCCGGTGCCTGCCCACAACCGCCGTGCCCGCAAGCACCCGGCCTCTGCTACTCTGTTGCCGTTGTAATGCTGCTAGTTACTGTAGTTGATGCGAGCTAGCTTTTCTAATTCTACATTGTTTAACCCTTTGAACAGCCCCTAAACATCGACTAAATGACTTTTAATAGGAGCAAAAATATTATGGGAAGGTAGTACACTTGACAAGGCTCAAATGTTTTCATTGGACCTAATCCGTTAGATGCCTGGATTAAATCATACGAAAATCACAAAGTTCAATGTTCTGTTAATAGAAAAGCTGAAAATGGCTTTAATTTCATAGCTACTTTAGAGCTGTTGATGATCAAGCAAATGCACTCTAACAGAGATACAAGTGCCACTATCTTGTAGATCATAGAAAAATGCTCAAAATTGGTATAAAGCACAAAAACAGAGGATGTACAGAACAATAGTTGTAGCGTTTTGAAAACAGCAAAGTGATGTTTAAAACTGACCAAATCTCACACTTTGTAGAATTTCAGGGATTTTTAGGATATTGCTTAAAGCTTTGAAAATCAATAGAAAATAATCCGTAGCTTGAATGAAAAAGTTTTATACATGAAAGTTGCTCAGAACGACGAGACGAATCCGGATACGCAGCCCGTTCGTCCGCCACACATCCCTAACATAGCAAACACACAACTTTCCCCCTTCGGTTCATCTGTCCGAAAACGCGAAACACCGGGAATACTTTCTCGGATGATTTCCCCATTCGTCGGTATCACCTACTACCGCGATTGGGCACCCCTAGCATAGTTACTTGTCATGTCATGCATCGATATGCATCTGTTTGCATGGTATTCATTGTTTCTTCCCCCTCTTCTCTCTGGTAGACTACGGGACCGATGTTGTTGCTGCCCAGTTCGACTACGGAGTTGACGACCCCTCTCTCTTGCCAGAGGAACCAGGCAAGCCCCCCCCCCCTTGATCACCAGATATCGCCTATTCTACTCTATACTGCTTGCATTAGAGTAGTGTAGCATGTTACTGCTTTCCGTTATTCCTATCCTGATGCATAGCCTGTCCTTGCTACTATTGTTGTTACATTTACCTGCTATCCTACTGCTTAGTATAGGATGCTAGTGTTCCATGAGTGACCCTACACTCTTGTCCGTCTGCCATGCTATACTACTGGGTTGTGATTACTTCGGGAGGTGATCACGGCCATATACTATATACTTTACACTGTTACATTACCTGTGATACTGTTCGGAGATGGGGGCTGAAAGAACAGGTGGCTCCATCCCAGTAGAGGTGGGCCTGGGTTCCCAACGGCCCCCCGACTGTTACTTTATGGCGGAGCGACAGGGCAGGTTGAGACCCCCTAGGAGAGAGGTGGGCCTGGCCCTGGTCGGCGTTCGCGGATACTTAACACGCTTAACGAGATCTTGGTATTTGATCTGAGTCTGGCCTTTTGGTCTATACGCACTAACCATCTATGCGGGAGTAGTTATGGGTATCCCGACGTCGTGGTATCAGCCGAAGCACTTCGTGACGTCAGCGACGGAGCGGCGCGCGCCGGATTGGACTGGAACGCCTGCTAGGCTAGGTCTGCTTCCGGCCGCCCTCGCAACATGCAGGTGTGCTATGGGCGATGGGCCCAGACCCCTGTGCGCTTAGGTTTAGACCGGCGTGCTGACCTCTCTGTTGTGCCTAGGTGGGGCTGCGACGTGTTGATCTTCCGCGGCCGGGCATGACCCAGAAAAGTGTGTCCGGCCAAATGGGATCAAGTGTGTTGGGTTATGTGGTGCACCCCTGCAGGGAAGTTAATCTATTCGAATAGCTGTGATCTTCGGTAACAGGACGACTTGGAGTTGTACCTTGACCTTATGACAACTAGAACCGGATACTTAATAAAACACACCCTTCCAAGTGCCAGATACAACCCGGTGGTCGCTCTCTCTCAGGGTTACGAGGAGGGGATCGCCGGGTAGGATTACGCTATGCGATGCTACTTGGAGGACTTCAGTCTGCTCTCTCCTACATGTTGCAAGACTGAGGCTGCCAGAAGCGTAGTCTTCGACAGGATTAGATATCCCCCTCTTATTCTGGCATTCTGCAGTTCGGTCCACTGATATGGCCCTTTACACATATATCCATGCATATGTAGTGTAGCTCCTTGCTTGCGAGTACTTTGGATGAGTACTCACGGTTGCCTTGTTCCCCCTTTTCCCCCTATCTCTACTCGATTGCTGCGACCAGACGATGGAGCCCAGGAGCCAGACGCCACCGTCGATGACGACTACTACCCCGGAGGTGCCTACTACTACGTGCAGCCCGCTGACGACGACCAGGAGTAGTTTAGGAGGATTCCAGGCAGGAGGCATGCGCCTCTTTCGATCTGTATCCTAGTTTGTGCTAGCCATCTTATGGCAACTTGTTTAACTTATGTCTGTACTCAGATATTGTTGCTTCCGCTGACTCGTCTATGATTGAGCACTTGTATTCGAGCCCTCGAGGCCCCTGGCTTGTATTATGATGCTTGTATGACTTATTTTATTTTTAGAGTTGTGTTGTGATATCTTCCCGTGAGTCCCTGATCTTGATCGTACATGTTTGCGTGTATGATTAGTGTACGATTGAATCGGGGGCGTCACAAGTCTCTTGTGTTCCGAGGCCATGTATGTACATGCTAGGCTCATCAAGTTTAACCCAAGTGTTTCACATGTGCAAAACTGGCTTGCACCCGTTGTATGTGAACATAGAGTCTATTACACCCGATCGTCAGGTGGTGCCTCAAAATGATGAACTTTCGCAATGGTGCACACTTGGGGAGAACACAATTTTATCTTGAAATTTTAGTCAGGGATCACCTTATAATGCTACCGTCGTCCTAAGCAAAATAAGATGCATAAGGATTAACCTCACATGCAAATCATAAGTGACATGATATGGCCATCAACTCGTGCTTTTGATCTCCATCTCCAAAGCACCGGCATGATCTCCATCATCACCGACATGACACCATGATCTCCATCATCATGATCTCCATCATCATGATCTCCATCATTGTGTCACCATCGGGGGTGTCACGCCAACCATGCTTCTACTACTATTGCTACCGGTCTCCGATTTGGGTTTGAGATTATCAGGTTGAAGCCTTTTGACATAAATGTCGCAACCCCAAACTTTAAGAAATGACAGCTTAGGTTTCTTGCCAAACCATAGTTCATACGGTGTTGTCTCAACGTATTTAGACGGTGCCCTATTTAATGTGAATGCAGCTGTCTCTAATGAATAACCCCAAAATGATAGTGGTAAATCGGTAAAAGCATCATAGAATGCACCATATCCAATAAAGTACGGTTACGACGGTCGGACACACCATTACGTTGTGGTGTTCCATGTGGCGTGAATTGTGAAACAATTCCACATTGTTTTAAATCAAGGCCAAACTTGTAACTCAAATATTCGCCTCCACGATGAGATTGTAGAAACTTTATTTTCTTGTTATGATGATTCTCCACTTCACTCTGAAATTCTTTGAACTTTTCAAATGTTTCAGACTTGTGTTTCATTAAATAGATATACCCATACCTACTCAAATCATCTGTGAAGGTCTAGAAATAACGACACCTGCCACATGCTTGAATACTCATCGGACCGCATACATCGGTATGTATTATTTCCAATAAGTTATTAGCTCGCTCCATTGTTCCGGAGAACGGAGTTTTAGTCATCTTGCCCATGAGGCGTGGTTCGCAAGTATGAAATGATTCATAATCAAGTGATTCCAAAAGTCTATCCGCATGGAGTTTCTTCATGCGCTTTACACCAATATGACCTAAACGGTAGGGCGACAAATATGTTGCACTATCATTATCAACTTTGCATCTTTTGGCATCAATATTATGAATATGTGTATCACTACGATCGAGATTCAACACAAATAGACCATTCATCAAGGGTGCATGACCATAAAAGATATTACTCATATAAATAGGACAACCATTATTCTCCGATTTAAATGAATAACCGTCTCGCATTAAACAAGATCCATATATAATGTTCATGCTCAATGCTAGCACCAAATAACAATTATTCAGATCTAAAGCTAATCCTGAAGGTAGATGTAGAGGTAGCGTGCCGACGGTGATCACATCGACCTTGGAACCATTCCCGACGTGCATCGTCTTCTCGTCCTTAGCCAATCTTCATTTATTTCGTAGCTCCTGTTTCAAGTTACAAATATGAGCAACCGAACTAGTATCAAATACCAAGGTGCTACTACGAGCATTAGTAAGGTACACATCAATAACACGTATATCAAATATACCTTTATTCACTTTGCCATCCTTCTTGCCCTCCAAGTATTTGGGGCAGTTCCGCTTCCAGTGACCAGTCCCTTTGAAGTAGAAGCACTCAGTTTCAGGCTTGGGTCCAGCTTTGGGCTTCTTCCCGGGAGTGGCAACTTGCTTGCCATTCTTCTTTAAGTTCCCTTTCCTTCTCTTGCCCTTTTTCTTGAAACTACTGGTCTTGTTAACCATCAACACTTGATGCACCTGCTTCATTTCTACCTCCGCGGCCTTCAGCATTGCGAAGAGCTCAGGAATCGTTTTATTCATCCCTTGCATATTATAGTTCATCACGAAGCCTTTGTATCTTGGTGGTAGTGATTGAAGAACTTTGTCAACAACACTATCAACTGGAAGATCAACTCCCAACTGAGTCAAGTGGTTATGATACCTAGACATTTTGAGTATGTGTTCAGTGACAAAATTGTTCTCCTCCATCTTGCAATTGTAGAACTTGTTGGAGACTTCATATCCCTCAACCCAGACATTTGCTTGAAATATTAACTTCAACTCTTGGAACATCTCATATGCTCCATGACGTTCAAAACATCTTTGAAGTCCCGGTTCTAAGCCGTAAAGCATGGCACACTGAACTATTGAGTAGTCATTAGATCGAGCTTGCTAGATGTTCATAACATCTGCTTCAGCTCTTGCAACAGGTATGTCACCTAGCGGTGCATCAAGGACATAATTCTTCTATGCAGCAATGAGGATAATCCCCAAGTTACAGACCCAGTCCGTGTAAATGCTACCATCATCTTTCAACTTAGCTTTCTCTAGGAACGCATTAAAATTCAGGGGAACGGTAGCTCGGGCCATTGATCTACAACATAGATATGCAAAACTATAAGACTAAGTTCATGATAAATTAAGTTCAATTAAACAAATTACTAATGAACTCCCACTTAAATAAGCATCCCTCAAGTTTATCTAAGTAGTACATGATCCAAATCAACTAACCCATGCCCGATCATCACGTGAGATGGGGTAGTCATCAATAGTGAACATCTCTATGTTGATCATATCTACTATATGACTCACGTTCGACCTTTTGGTCTCCAGTGTACTGAGACAATGTCTGTACATGCTAGGCTAGTCAAGTTTAACCCAAGTATTCTGCATATGCAAAACTGTCTTACACTCGTTGTATGTGAACGTAGAGTCTATCACAACCGATCATCACATGGTGCTTCAAAACGACGAACTTTGGCAATAGTGCATTCTCGGGGAGAACACTTTTATCTTGAAATTTAGTGAAGGGATCATTTTATAATGCTACCGCCGATCTAAACAAAATAAGATGCATGATCGATAAACATCACATGCAATCAAAATATGTGACATGATATGGTCATCATCATCTTGTGATTTTGATCTCCATCTCCGAAGCATCGTCATGATCTCCATTGTCACCGTCTCGACACCTTAATCTCCATCGTTGCGCCGGGGTCGTCTTGCCAACTATTGCTTCTACAACTATTGCTAACGCATAGCGATAAAGTAAAGCAATTACATGGCGCTTGCATTTCATACAATAAAGAGACAACCCCAAGTCTCTTGCCGGTTGTCGATATTATAAAACATGATCATCGACATATATCACATCATATCTTGACCATATCACATCACAACATGCCCTGCAAAAACAAGTTAGACGCCCTCTACTTTGTTGTTGCAAGTTTTATGTGGCTGCTACGGGCTTCTAGCAAGAACCGTTCTTAACTACACAAAAACCACGACGGTGATTCATCAAGTTTGCTGTTTTAACCTTCTTCAAGGACCGGCCATAGTCAAATTATATTCAACTAAAGTAGGGGAAACAGGCACCCGCCAACCACCTTTATGCAAAACTAGTTGCATGTCTACCGATGGAACCAGTCTCATGTGCGTGGACATGTAAGGTTGGTCCGGGCCGCTTCATCCCACAATACCGCCGAATCAAAATAAGACATTGGTGGTAAGCAGTATGACTATCACCGTCCACAACTCTTTGTGTTCTACTCGTGCATCATCTACGCATAGACCTGGCTCGGATGCCACTGTTGGCAAACATTGCATGGAAAACAAAAAAATTTCTACACACACGCAAGATCTATCCATGGAGATGCATAGCAACGAGAAGGGAGAGTGTGTCTACGTACCCTCATAGACTGTAAGTGGAAGCGTTTAGTAACGCGGTTGATGTAGTCGAACTTCTTCGCGATCCAACCGATTGAGTACCGAACGTACGACACCTCCGCGTTCAGCACACGTTCAACTCGGTGACGTCCTCCGCCTCCTTGATCCAGCAAGACGACGAAGTAGTGGATGAGTTCTGGCAGCACAACGGCCTGGTGACGGTGATGGTGAAGCCATCTCCGCAGTTCTTTGCCTAAGCACTACAAAAATATGATCGGGGGTGTAAACGGTGGAGGGGGCGCCGCACACGGCTAAGATAATGTTGTGTCGTGCTAGGCGCCCCCTCCCACATATATATAGGTGGGGGGAAGGAGGGAGCAGCTAGGAGGCGCCCCCAAGCAGGCCAAATCCTACTTGGGGTCCTCCCCAAGTGGCGCTCCCTTCCTTATATAAGTGCGGGAGGAAGGAAGGAGGAGGTGGCGCCCCCCTTTCCTTTCTATCTTGAGGAGGGAAAGGCAGGAGGGGCCACCCCTCCCATTTCCTTCCCCTAGGGCTGGCCAGCCAAGGAGAGGGGTGCGCCAGCCCTCCTAGTGGGCTCGTCTGTCCCCTCCTTTGGCCCATTAGGCCCCTACACTTACCGGGGTGTCCGGGACCCCTTCTGGTGACCCGATGACTACCCGGTGCACTCTAAAACACTTCCGGTGTCCGAATACCATCGTCCCATATATCAACCTTTACCTCTCGACCATTTCGAGACTCCTTGTCATGTCCGTGATCTCATCTAGGACTCCAAACAACATTCGGTCACCAAATCATATAACTCATATAACACTATATCATCAATGAACATTTAAGCGTGCGGACCCTACGGGTTCGAGAACTATGTAGACATGACCGAGACACCTCTCTGTTCAATAACCAATAGTGGAACCTAGATGCCCATATTGGCTCCTACATATTCTACGAAGATCTTTATCGGTCGAACCTTATGATAACATACATAATTCCCTTTGTCCATTGGTATGTTACTTGCCCAAGATTCGATCGTCGGTATCTTCATACCTAGTTCAATCTAGTTACCGGCAAGTCTCTTCACTTGTTTCGTAATACATCATCTTGCAACTAACTCATTAGTCACTTTGCTTGCAAGGCTTCTTATGATGTGTACTACCGAGAGGGCCCAGAGATACTTCTCCGATATTCGGAGTGACAAATCCTAATCTCGATCTATGCCAACTCAACAAATACCTTCGGAGATACCTGTAGAGAATCTTTATGATCATCCAGTTTACGTTGTGACGTTTGATAGCACACAAGGTATTCCTCCAGTATCCGGGAGTTGCATAATCTCATAGTCAAAGGAATATGTATTTGACATTAAGAAAGCAATAGCAATAAACTGAACGATCAATATGCTAAGCTAACGGATGGGTCTTGTCCATCACATCATTCTCCTAATGATGTGATCCTGTTATCAAATGGCAACACATGTCTATGGCTAGGAAACCTTAACCATCTTTGATCAACGAGCTAATCTAGTAGAGGCTTACTAGGGACATGGTATTTGTTTATGTATTCACACATGTATTTAAGTTTCCGATCAATACAATTCTAGCATGAATAATAAACCTTTATCATGAATAAGGAAATGTAAAATAACAACTTTATTATTGCAACTAGGGCATATTTCCTTCATAGAAGAGGGCACTCGTGGTCGTACGATTCTTCCGAAAGCTCTCAGACGTTAGTACTTTAGCGGCGTGTGCCCGGTTGGATGGGAACCACATGCGCTTGTATAAGGGGGTGGGCCTGCTCCAGGCCGCGTTCGCAACATGCATGATTGCAAAGGACGATTGGCCCATTACCCCTTCACATTTAGGGTGTAGACCGGCATGCTGACCTCTCTATTGAGCCTAGGCAGGACTACGGTGTGTCGATCAACCGAGGTCGGGCATGACCCAGAAAAGTATGTTTGGTTGTAGTTAATCGAGCGTGTTGGGTGAGTTGGTGCATCCCTGTAGGGAAGTATATATATTAGAATAGCCGTGTCCACGGTAACGGATGCTCGGAGTTGTATCCCGATCTATTACAACTAGAACTGGATTCTAGAGACACTAACTGGATATGATGGCTCCGGGATCACTTTCTCGCAGGGAGTCGAGAAAGGATCTCTGGGCGTTACTACACCATACTTGTTACTTTATGTTATACTAATATGTACTCTTCTAATGCTGCAAGACGCTGCAAGATGCTAGTATTCTATAGGCTAGGCCTTCCCATTTGTTCTAGCATTTCTACAGTCTAGTCCAAAGATACAACCCCATTCCTTTGATACCAATGCATACTTAGTATAGATCCTAATACCTCCCGATGGCGACGTGGGCCCATGGGCTACACAGCCATGTTAGTAAAAGTTTTTCAACGACTAGACTTGACTTCGGCCAAGGAGTTGGAAAGGGGGATTCCTACAGGCAGTCGGCTCTGATACCAACTTGTGACGCCCCCGATTCAATCGTACACTAATCATGCACGCAAATGTGTACGATCAAGATCAGGGACTCACGGGAAGATATCACAACACAACTCTAAAACATAAATAAGTCATACAAGCATCATAATACAAGCCAGGGGCCTCGAGGGCTCGAATACAAGTGCTCGATCATGGACGAGTCAGCGGAAGCAACAATATCTGAGTACAGACATAAGTTAAACAAGTTTGCCTTAAGAAGGCTAGCACAAACTGGGATACAGATCGAAAGAGGCGCAGGCCTCCTGCCTGGGATCCTCCTAAACTACTCCAGGTCGTCGTCAGCGGGCTGCACGTAGTAGTAGGCACCTCCAGTGTAGTAGTCGTCATCGACGGTGGCGTCCGGCTCCTGGGCTCCAGCATCTGGTTGCGACAACCAGAAAGAAAGGAAAGGGGGGAAAAGGGGAGAGAAAGCAACCGTGAGTACTCATCCAAAGTACTCGCAAGCAAGGAACTACACTACATATGCATGGGTATATGTGTAAGGAGGCCATATCGGTGGACTGAACTGCAGAATGCCAGAATAAGAGGGGGGTAGCTAATCCTGACGAAGACTACGCTTCTGGCAGCCTCCGTCTTGCAGCATGTAGAAGAGAGTAGATTGAAGTCCTCCAAGTAGCATCTTCAAGTAGCATCTCCAAGTAGCATCTCCAAGCAGCATCGCATAGCATAAACCTACCCGGCGATCCTCTCCTCGACGCCCTGTAGAAAAGCGATCATCGGGTTGTCTGTGGAACTTGGAAGGGTATGTTTTATTAAGTATCCGGTTCTAGTTGTCATAAGGTCAAGGTACAACTCCAAGTCGTCCTGTTACCGAAGATCACGACTATTCGAATAGATTAACTTCCCTGCAGGGGTGCACCAACTTACCCAGCACGCTTGATCCCATTTGGCCGGACACACTTTCCTGGGTCATGCCCGGCCGCGGAAGATCAACACGTCGCAGCCCCACCTAGGCACAACAGAGAGGTCAGCACGCCGGTCTAAACCTAAGCGCGCAGGGGTCTGGGCCCATCGCCCTGAGCACACCTGCACGTTGCGTGGGCGGCCGGAAGCAGACCTAGCCTAGTGGCGTTCCAGTCCAATCCGGCGCGCGCCGCTCCGTCGCTGACGTCTGAAGTGCTTCGGCTGATACCACGACGTCGGGATACCCATAACTACTCCCGCGTAGATGGTTAGTGCGTATAGGCTCGTAGCCAACTCAGATCAAATACCAAGATCTCGTTAAGCGTGTTAAATATCCGCAAACGCCGAACAGGGCCAGGCCCACCTGTCTCCTAGGTGGTCTCAACCTGCCCTGCCGCTCCGCCATAAAGTAACAGTCGGGGGCCGTCGGGAACCCAGGCCCACCTCTACCGGGATGGAGCCACCTGTCCTTTCAGCCCCCCATCTCCAAACAGTATCACAGGTAATGTAACAGTGTAAAGTATATAGTATATGCCCGTGATCACCTCCCGAAGTGATCACAGCCCAGTAGTATAGCATGGCAGACGGACAAGAATGTAGGGCCACTGATGGAACACTAGCATCCTATACTAAGCATATAGGATTGCAGGTAAAGGTAACAACAGTAGTATCAAGGACAGGCCATGCAGCAGTATAGGATTAACTGAAAACAGTAACATGCTACACTACTCTAATGCAAGCAGTATAGAGTAGAATAGGCGATATCTGGTGATCAAGGGGGGGGCTTGCCTGGTTGCTCTGGCAAGAGAGAGGGGTCGTCAACTCCGTAGTCGAACTGGGCAGCAGCAGCGTCGGTCTCGTAGTCTACCGGAGAGAAGAGGGGGGAAGAAACAATGAATACCATGTAAACAGATGCATATCGATGCATGACAAGACAAGTAACGATGCCAGGCGTGCCCTAGCGTGGTATGAGGTGGTACCGATTAAGGGGGGAAACATTCGGGAAAATATCCCCGGTGTTTCGTGTTTTCGGGCAGAGGAGCCGGAGGGGGAAAGTTGCGGGTTCGATAGGTTAGGGGTGTGTGGCGGACGAATGGACGATGTAACCGGATTCGTCTCGTTGTTCTGAGCAACTTTCATGTTGAAAATATTTTAATCCGAGTTACGGATTAAAAGATATGATTTTCTAAAGATTTTATTAATTTCTAGAATTTAACTAATTATTTAATTTAACCCGAAAATGGAATTATGACATCAGCATTATGTCAGGGTGATGTCAGCAGTCAACTAGTCAGTTGACCTAGTCAAACTGACATGTGGGTCCCACTGTCATTGTCTGTTAACTAATTAACCATGTTAATTAGATTAATTAACAGATTAGTTAGATTAGTTATTTAATTAGGTTTATTAAACATAATTAATTAAGTTAATTAATTTAATTAATTAATTAATTAATTAATTTAAATTATATTTTTATTAATATTAATATAATTTTATTATTTTTTATCTCCTTTTTTTGTTCTGGGGGCTTGAGGCCCCACTTGTCATAGGCCCATAGGGGCCTAACGGATCGGGTGCGCCCGATCGGGCGGTTTTGGGCGCAGGCGACAGGCCGGAACGGGCGCAGGGCGAAGCCCCCAGGGGTGCGGCGCGGGCGCACGGCGACCGTGGCCGGAGCAGCGGCACGGCGGGGCCAGGGCGGAGCCGAGGCCGAGAGGGCGCTCGCCCGCAGGGACGGCGAGGCCATGCCCGCGGCCGGTGACGGCCTCAGGGCGGGTGGTCGCCGGCAGGGTCGGTGCGACCGAGCCGCGGCCAGCGAGAGGGGCCGGGAGGACAGGGGATGCGCGGTGCGAGGGGGAGCGGACGGCGTGGGTGGGCGGTGCGCGGTGAGCGCGCAACGGGTGGCGCCGGAGCGTGTCGACCGCGGGCAGGGAGGGCGGTGACCGTGGCGACCTAGGGAGAGAGGGGGCGAAGGGGGAGCTCACGGGGGGAAGTAGGGTCAGGGCAGCGGGGCTCGGGGTGGATGCCGGGGACGACGTGCGGCGGGGAAGCAGGCCGGCAGGGGAGGGGCTCCGGTGAGGCGGCGTTCTCCGGGCGCGGGGCGGCGAGGTCGTCGCGGCGACGGGCGACGGGGTCGGGGGGTTTGCCCCGGTCCAGATCCAACCGAGAGAGGGGGGAGGAGGCCGGGAGGTGCTGGGCCGGCGAGGTGGCGTCGCGGAGGAGGATGGAGGCGCGGTGGGTGTGGCGATGGGAGGCGTCGGGAGCGCGGGATCGATCCCGATCCAGATCGGGAGAGAGGAGGGGGGCGCGCGGGGTGGGGCGAGTGGTGGTCGGGGAGCGGGTTAGGGTTTGCGGGGTGGGGGAATAAGGGGAGGGAGTGGCCGGCTGGGCCCTTGCCCAGCTGGGCCGGTGGCCGAATGGACCGGCCAGTTGGGTCGGCTGGCCCGGGGGGGTGCTCACTTTTCTTTTCCTCTTTTTTTCTTTTTTTTGTATTCTGTTTTTATTTATTTTCTTTAATTTATTTTCTTTAACTGTTTTAATTCAACTTAGGGCATTTAAGTATTTGATAAATTTGTGTTTTTTACTATGATTACCTCTGTGATATTCGGCACAACCTGAACATTTTTGTTTCGATGTTTGAAAACTGTTGATGTTTGACAATATTTAAATTTTGAATTTGAAAAGTTTCGAACCGACGCGAGATTAAACAGTGACGGAGGTGACGTGGCATATTTAGCAGAGGTTACTGTAGCTTAATTATCCGGGCGTCACAACTTTGAATGAGTACTCATGGTTGCTTTGCTACCTCTTTTCCCCATCTAGCCGATTGCTGCGATCAGATGACGGAGCCCTAGAGCCAGCTGATCCCGCTGATGACTACTACCCCCCCCCCCCCCCCCCCCCCCCCCCCCGACGGAGCCTACTACTACGTGGAGACCGCCGACGACCATGAGTAGTTAGAGGCTCCCATTTAGGAGGCCTGCGCCTTTTCGATCCAATTATCTTTGTTATGCTAGCCTTGTTAAGTTAGACTTGTTTACTTATGTGTGTACTCAGATGTTGTTGCTTCCGCTGGCTCTTGTGTATTCGAGCTTATGTATTCGAGCCTTCGTGGCCCTGGCTTGTAATATAAAGCTCGCATGACTTTAATTTGTCTTTAAAGGTGTGTTGTGATATCTTTTCGTGAGTCTCTGATCTTGATCATGCGTGTTTGCGTGTATGATTAGCGCATGATTGAGTCAGGGGCGTCACACTCACATGATAATATTCAGATGTCGTCGGCAGCAGGAAGCAACAGTGGGGCGTAAGGCGACGATAGAATGCATCAATCGTAGGGCGGGAGGCGTCCACGTCGGAGGTGCCGACGTCAGTGTCGGGGGCGGGCCTCCTCTGCCAATCAAAAAATCGACCAGCGCAACCTCAGGTCGGCGTGTGGCCTTTGCCGTGGAGAATCAGCGTGGGCGGTGGGTGCAGCGGTGCCGAGGGGCGGGTGCGGCGGGGCTGAGTGGCGGTGGGTGTCTTTGGCGCGGCTGAGTGGCTAGCATGGCGTGCGCCCCTCTAGTGCGGCTGGTGCGCCGGGGCCGAGTGGTTGGTGGCAAAGGCAGATGACGTGCCGGACAATGGGTTATGTTACGATGGTACATGCGGAGAGGGACATGCGGCTCAGAAGGTGATTAGCGTTTTGTTAGTGAGGTCAATTTTGTTAACGGTGATTTTAGACTATTAGATAGTGTGATTAGACGATTGAGATTGTGATTTGGATCTGCCTTGAGATGGTGATTTGGATTTGCCCTTTCATGCTTTTATAGGGGTGATATACACCGAGGAAACCGACCCATTTCTTGCTCGATCTTCGGATTTCTTTTTATCACATAGTAAGACTGGTCGTGGACTCCCGTCAAGTACGGAAGTTGAGGAGAAATATTGGAAGGCAATCTGGGTAATTAAAGCCACAAACAAAATGAACATAGTGCTATGGAGGTTCGCACACGACTGCCTCCCATCCGGACTTCAATTACGCCATCGGAATATCCTCACAAATCCTGCTTGTGTGCATTGTGGGAGAGACGAGAGTATTGAGCATTGTTTGTTGTTCTGTCAGTTTGCTTCCGAGGTATGGAACAAGGTCAAAAAATGTTCAACATCCACCTATGTCGCAAAAACTTCCACTCAACGAAACAACGGCTATTCGATTTCATTGACAGAGCATCACCGAAGCAGTCCACTGTCTTGGCAATCACTGTATGTCATATTTGGGAAGCAAGGAATGCGGTAAGGAATGGTGAAGGTAATATCCATCCACACCGTGTTGCCTCAAAGATCCATGCTTATGTTGATTTGGTTCTGCTGCATCTCTTTAAGACTGTTGCGGGGCACAGTCGTGAGACACCGTCAATTTCATCGGATAAATGGTCTCAGCTGCCACCCGGGTCAGTCCTTATTAACATCGACGCAACTATCTTCTCAAACGTGCACAACCTAGGAATTGGCATCCTGATTCGGAACCAAAAAGGCGAATGCTTGATCACCTGCACCGAGCCACTTAAAGGGATGGTACAACCAGAACTTGCTGAAAGCTGGGCGCTCCGTCAAGCTGTGATTCTCGCCCGTGATGAGGGACTGGCCTCTATCATTTTCGCTTCTGATTACCTCTCCTTAATACAACGAGTGAACTCTTCATCCATAGACATGTTTGAAGTGGGTGTAGTAGTGTCAGATACTAAGCGTTTGGTTGCTTATTTTTCTTAAGTTTCATTCTGCCATGTCAAGCGGTCGTTGAATGTTGCTGCTCACATACTAGCTAGGTCTTGTGAGTTTGCTAGCTCAAAAGTTGTGTATTATTCTACTCCAGAATGTATCAGGCAAACTCTATGTACCTCCGTCCCATAATATAAGAACGTTTTTGATACTAGTGCAGTGCTAAAAATGTTCTTATATTTTGGGACAAAGGGAGTACTAATTAATAAAAGGCAGTATTCTCAAAGAAAAAAAAACTGACCCATTTCTTTCAAAAAAAGAAGAAAAAAGAAACTAACTCATTTCTAGACACAAGCGCACCCTACCCCTATGAGCACCTCCGAAAGACTGAGCCGGCATATCATCTTGAGATTTATGAAGCCACCGTGGACGCCTCGTCGAGACGGGAACATCTCCTTCCACTGAAAGCGCATCGCCGAAAATCCTGAAATAAATCCAGGAATAATGGTAGTATCAGGATTTGAACCCTGGTGGGTTGAGGATACCAGTGTCCATCTAACCATCTCAACCAGAGGTAATTCCCAAACTGACCCATTTCTATTGAAATAGAACCGTGGCATTCCATTTCATGAACCACCCTACACTGGCTGGTCGTGGCTTCTGAATTCGTGGCAAAGACTAGCGGCGGCCCAATCTCTAGGGTTTTTTGTAGCTTCTGTTTCCCTCGTTCCTCTCGCGGAGTCGCCGTCTAGGGTTTCCGCTTCCTCCCCCATCCACTCCCTCACCGCCATGGACTTTGACGAGTACGACTACTTGGAGAAGGCAGTCGAGCCCTCCGTTCCCTCAACCAACGGCGGGGGTGAGAAGGACCGCAGCTCTCGCCGCCGCTCCTCCACCGCCGGCGGTGGCGGTCGAGACCAAGAGGAGCGCGGATCGAAGCGTCCTCGCTCGGGAGAAGACCGAGAGCGGCACCGCAGCGGCCGTGAGCACCGCGACCGGGAAGACGGGAAGGAGAAGGTCGACCGGGAGAAGGTTAGGGAGAAGGACGAGGGCCGCGACCGCGAGAAGGTTAGGGAGAAGGACGAGGGCCGCGACCGCGAGAAGGTTAGGGAGAAGGACGGGGGCCGCAGCCGCGAGAAGGTTAGGGAGAAGGATGAGAGCCGCGACCCTGAGAAGGTTAGGGAGAAGGAAGAGGGCCGAGAGAAAGTCAGGGAGAAGGATGGCAGCCGCGACCGTGAGAAGGTTAGGGAAAAGGAGCGGGAGGGCAGGGATAAGCTAATGGAGAGGGAAAATGGGAGGGAGCGGAGGAGCCGTAGCCGCTCAGAGCGCCGCCGCGGGGAGGAGGAGGAGATGGTGAGGGAGCTCCAGCGGGAGCGTGAACGCAGCGACCGCCACCGTGACTACAGAGACCGTGATTTCAGGTACAAAGTTGTGAATTCCCCTAGAACTATCGCTCTTGGAATGTCGAGGTTAATTTTCTAGGCAGAAATCCTTTGGCTCTGTTTGGAACACAACAAATTTTCTGAGATCACCGTAGGATTTAAATGGTTTCCTGTGAAATTCCTCTGACATACTGTGATTTTTTGTTCCAGACAATGTGCGTATTTATCCATGTGAGATTTTTTACTCATATTTGCTTGTGTTAGATAAAAAATTATGTGGTGTAATGAGCGGAGATGATTCAATACTCTTGATTTGTCTTTTTCTTCTTCTGCAGAAGCCTAGTAGTTTATGTTCTGCTTGTTTGCTAACTCCGTTATACATACACATGGAACATAGTAACCTTACAGTGCACAAATCTCCAGTGATTCTGTAGCTGCTAAATGTTTCCTGTAGTGTACACTTCTTATCCTCTAGGTCTGTAAGTTTAAATATTGAACACTAATATGGGACTCACAGATACAAAGTGCTAGAGCTTTCTTAAGATGGTTTCAGCAATGAGTCTGACTACAGGTCATGAATTTGTAATATTTTTCTTGTGAAATATTGACAACTTGGAATGAGCTGCTAATGCCTTGGGCTCTCTAAGATAGTTAAATATTTTTCGCATGGGGATTTCTGACTAGTAATGACTATGCCCTCTGGGTTTACAATTTCTATTTGTTGCTACTTGATGTTTGTTACGCTGCTCTCTCTTTTGCTGAAGCTACTTATTTTTGTGTGTGCAGGCGTAAGAAAGATGATGGTACAGAACCAGAAGTTGACCCAGAAAGAGATCAAAGGACTGTATTTGCCTTCCAGGTTAGCCTCACAAGCAAAAATATCATGTTGCTGTTTTCTCATTAAGTTAATGTTGTCAGCATTACTGCAGCTATCGTTGAAGGCAGATGAAAGGGATGTCTATGAGTTCTTCTCAAGAGCAGGGAAGGTGATGCAAATTATCTACACCACATTGCATTCTAATTTGAAAACTTTTCCTTCTCACAGGAGTATGATGCTGTGGATTTCTATTGCTGTGTTTTAGTGAATTCGAACTGTTCGGTTCTCAAGCTGATGAATGAAACTTTATTAATGTTATACTGAACTAGTGACTGACTTTTGGAATATCGATGTTCACATGGTGCAACTGTCCTGGATAAAGATAACTCGTTCTTTAGTAAACACCTCCTATTTCGTGCTTCTGCTTACGTAATGAACCATGTCTTGCAAGCATGTTCACATTGATCCTTTACTTGCAGAGTAAGCTTTCTGGCATAAATTTGGTTTAGTTATCTGACTCTTCTTTCTCTGTGTAGGTTCGTGATGTCCGCCTTATCATGGACCGAAACTCGCGGCGTTCCAAAGGAGTTGGGTT
This sequence comes from Triticum aestivum, assembly GCF_018294505.1. Classification (NCBI taxonomy): domain Eukaryota; kingdom Viridiplantae; phylum Streptophyta; class Magnoliopsida; order Poales; family Poaceae; genus Triticum; species Triticum aestivum. The sequence goes on along the minus strand of NC_057795.1, from coordinate 270,893,840 downwards.
AGTTCCAACACCTGTTTGTTGTGATGTATATTCAAACCCTGAATGGTTTTGCAAGAATATAGCATGGATTTCGAGTCGAACGACTAGTCGCGACTAGTCGTCGACTAGTCGACGAGTCGTTACATGAAGGTTGACTCAACCTGTCGACTCGAATCATTGGATGAGTCGAGCGACTTGATCGACTAGTCCCGACTAGTCTCGACTAGTCGCGGTTTTTGAGTCGAACGACTCGATCAACCTGTGATGGAAGAGGAGTTGGGCGTAGAAAACGGAGCAGAGAAGGATGGGGGAGGCGGAGAGGAAGGGGCGAAGGCAGAGAAGCCATGGAAGAGGAGCTGCAGCAAGGCCATTGCGGCTGTCGATTCGTTCCTGGAGGCTGGAAGGGGAGCAGGTGAGAGAGAGAGAGAAAGAAGAGAGTGGATGGACGGTGAAGATTAGAGAATATAGATGGTTCAGATTGAGCTAGGCAGGCTAGGGTTTCATTGGGCCTTATTGGGCTAATATTGCTTCTGGGCCAATATTGAAGGAATATTGGAGCGTCTGGAAACCTAGATCGAACAGTTCCACTCCCCTCCCCCGACCCAGCTCTCTTCTGCAGCAGCCGCTGCCGCTGGCTGGCTGCTCGTCCCCTTCTCCCCTGGTTGCTGCTGCTCATCCCTTGGTTGCTGCTACTGCAGGTCTGCCCCTCCCATCTCTTGCTGCTGCGGCTCCTCCCTTAGTTGCCGCTGGTCTGCTCCCTACTACTTAACTCACGTCGACTCATCGCATGTCGACTCGTCGACCATGAGTCACGACTAGTCACGACTAGTCTAGAGTCGCCCCCCCTGAGCGACTCGCCGACTCATCGACTCAAAAACCTTGGAATATAGATATCTTGTTCAGAACTATTTCGCCTGCAGATGATTGAACCAACAACATATTTAACTTTTGGTTTCCTACCATATATAGTCAAATTGCGAATGCTTATCAAGCTCCCTGCCAGTAACATGCACAAGTCCAGAAAATAAGTCAGTATGCACGGCACTAGAAAAGGGGAAAATGGAGCTGAGCATATATAATCACCATTCAGTTGGTTGAGATTGATGGTGCTCTGAGATGCAATCATATAGTATATTTTATTGTTTGTTCCTACCATGTTCGCACAAGTTAGGTTTGCTTCCAAACTGATGATACACTGCATATTACTCTCTCTGTCCCATAATATAAGAGCGTTTTTAACACTAGCGCAGTGTCAAAAACGCTCTTATATTATGGGACGGAGGGAGTACATACTAGGACTCTGACAGTACCCTTTGCCTTTTTTTTTGGAAATTAGGGATGCATTATCATAATATATATTTTCTAGGAAATATAGCTGTTTGTATCTGTTTTTGTTGCTTGCCAATTAGAACTTAGATCTTGTCATATAATTTGTTTTCCATCTGTCTCTGGCTGTATGATTACATGAGCATTTTTTTGAAGTTCATATTTGATTTTTCTTTTCCTTGGGGAACATTTTTCATCAGTTTGTCATACTCAACAGGATTGCACACTGAAATATTTGTAGTTTGGTCTACCTGCTGGGATTATCGGCACTTTACAAGTAAGATGGAATATAGATCATTCTGATGCTGTCAGCAATCTAGGGCAGTTTGATTCCAGAGTATTTGACAAAAACTTGGTGCAGGTTCTTAGGATAATACGAGGGCAACCAAGAACCAAGTTCGAAAATTTCCTACTCACAAAAATTGATCAAAATTTCCAAAATACTCTGAAGCTTATGAAAAATTCTAACATATATAGCCCCATTTAAGGTCTACTTTCTATGACAGGTAAAATATCTTTTGTTGAATACTCTGATATCTGTAGTAATGATCTGCCTAAATTGACAGGTACATCGAGTTCTATGATGTCATGTCTGTTCCAATGGCAATTGCTCTAACCGGTCAGCCGCTTCTAGGGCAAGCAGTAATGGTTAAGCCATCAGAGGCCGAAAAGAACTTAGCTCAGTCAAATGCGACATCTGGTGGAGCAGCTTCAGGTGGAGCAAGAAAGCTGTATGTTGGCAACCTTCATTCCAATATTACCGAGGACCAATTGAGACAGGTCAACCACCTAGTCTTCTTGTATTTAGTGCTAATAGTATTATTATTCACTTCCTGTATTTTGTTCATTTAAATAATGTTCTGCAGAGGCAGATAAGAAAAAGGAAGTAGTATCAATAGAATACTAGAATCAGTAAGCAATTCTCGCATCATTTTCCTCTAATCTGTTATATGTACAAAGTGCTTCATCTTAATAAAGTTATTTACTTGATTAATTAGTAGTTAGACTAAATAATAATGTCATGGAAAGTGCCCTAAGGCCCCAATATATTGTAAACGTCTCTGAAATGTTGACATCTAATTTTTTGGAATTGGCTCAGCCCCTTCCCATTTACAAACATAACAGAAATACAACAGTCTGAAGAGGTTGAAGAACGGGAAAAGGAAGAATGAGTTCAATGTACTGACAGGAAATCCACCATCCATGACCGCAGTCGAATCATGCGCCGCGGGGCGAAAATCTGTCTGCACAACACACTAACCTAAGCAGTTCCAACAAAACATAGTTAAGACCATTAGCACACAGGCTTATCAACCACACCAAGCAGCGAACACAGTTTTCGAAAGGAGTTTTAGGCCATTTAAGTTCAAACTCTGTTACGACAGTTCCAAATGGCCCAGCTAACAGCCGCTAATCCAATTGTATAAACCTTCTCATGCCCAGGTAAAAAAGAATAAATCCAAGATTAGTATTGATACATATTGTTAGGGCAAAGATCAGTGTTCAAGAAAGCGTTTTTAAGCGACGCTTAAGTGCAATTAAGCGCTGAGCGATGGCAAAGCGCTTCGCTTTTGCCCTAAGCGGTAGATTAAGCGTTTTTTATTGAAATTTGACCAAAATTTGGCAATTTTTGTACTACTTCTGCTGGTCTGCTTGTGCAATAATGGCAATATGTTATTTATCTTATTACTAGGCTATGTTCAAGAACTATTTCCTTCATATTTTGGCAAAATTCTGTCCACATGATCTCTGTTAGGTTACGTCTATTTGAACTGAACTGCATTTTAGTTGTTATTTTGCTTGCTATGCGAACCTGATATGTATTTGCTATTGTGTGAACTGTATTTCAGATGCTACTTCAATTACCCATGTGCCAAGCTTCCTATTTTCATGTGTATATCATTCAAAATCTGTCAAATTCTAGCCAATTTCAAAAAACGCTCAAGTGCTCATTGCTCTAAGTTGTGGCCTTCCGCTTCGCTTACGCTTTCCGCTTTCTTGAACATTGGCAAAGATTAGTGCCCGAAACAGCACCCACTGATCTCCAGAGCACTCTTGCATGTGGACACAAAAAGAATAAATGCTGGGAAGTCTCCTGTTCTTTGCAGAAAGAACACCTGGGATTGCCAGGCCAGTTTCTGCTACTAATACCATCTGTGGCCAGCAAAGAATGTTGTGATAGCTGCCACAAGAAGATTTGATTTTTGAAGGGAACTTTAGAATTCCAAATCCATCCATAATCACAGCCCGCTAGAGAGCTTTCCAGCCAGACAGATTTCGTGGAGAATTTGCTACTAGATCCCAAAGACCAGTAAATGACATCAGGATTAGTAGATAAATTCAAATTTCTCACAATCCCTCACCTTACTCCACTCTGCTAAAAGCTCAGGAGAGAGCCACCTACTGAAGAAGGGTGCTAACATCAACATTGAAACTTTCCTGCACAGTACAGTCAGGATAGTTGTAAACACCAAACATTTGAGGATACTGTTGACACAAAGGTGTCAAGTTTTCCAACTGATGTGTTCAACTCTGTTATTAATACCCTTAATTGCATATTAGCAGAGGTTTGTATACTTGGACCAATAAGAAGGCTTATATAATTTTACCAATAAGCAGGCTCACCCTACTTTACAGAAGCTGGACAGCAGTGCTATTCACATTCTATAAAGCCCGTTTAACTTTCCTTTCTAACAGGATATAATTTCCAATTTTTTATTTTTTCACACCACACAAAAAGACTACCAGATGGAATCCATTCCCAGGAAAAACTATCATTAAAATCAACTTTCCTGAAATAACTGGCTAGGAAAATTTTATTCATAGTTTCTTTCAAACATAAGAAATCAAGGGAATGATCACCAATGAGACCAGAGAGGCAGGGAGTCATTCCCTTCTTGCCTGCCCCACTATAATTCCAAAATAGCCCCATCATTTTTTATTAGGATGTGTTTTCTGTTGCCTGGTATTTCTGCCAGGAGGATGGGCAGCATTAACCAGCATATCCTGTTGCATAGCAATGTATTTCTGATTTCTAGTCAAAGGTCCAGAAATCACAAAATTACTTTTGTTTCTTTTCCTTCCAGATTTCACGACAGTAAAATTATCCTCATCTACAATCTTATCAGATCCCCAACTCATATCTACATGAGTTTCCTTCCCTTACCATTTATAATAAACATCCCATTCCTATTTTATCCACAGAATCCATGCCAATACGCAAGTAGCATTAGCCCTAGTTTCCCCCCCAATTCTCTAAGCACATCCACACAGGCAATACAATGTTGACATCTAGACCACTGCTTGGGCTTGAAGCACCGTGCAGGGCTACCACGGAGCCGGTGCGCCTAAAAGTACTCTTCATCTTGAACAAAGCAATTTCTGTTAGACACGCTGATCGTCTGAAATAAACTAAAGAAAAATGATGGTCTAACCCATTGTTACTCACTTGAAGTGTGATTTATTTCAAGGTGTTAAAGAAAGAGTTGGACCTGCTGTGGAATCGTTCTTTAATCTCTACTCACTGCCACCATATCATATACCTGTAGAATTTCTGTCGTGGTTCCTTGCAGAATAGTTCTCCAAATCCACTTTCTGAATTATGTTTTAATTAAGTGCAATATAAATTTTGTATGATGAGATATAACCAAGACTTTTCACGTAGCCTGTTATAACGAGTTTGCTTTTTCAGGTCTTTGAACCATTTGGGCAAGTGGAGCTTGTCCAGCTGCCTGTAGATCCACTCACTGGGCTATGCAAAGGTTTTGGTTTCATTCAGGTAAGTAGCGATATGTTGACATATTCTCATGCAGCTCTTCTCTTGGATATATATATTCCCATTAAGCTGCTGCCAGGACTCATAATTTCTCATTGATACTTGCATCATGCAGTTTGCACGGCTTGAAGATGCAAAAGCTGCTCAGAGTTTAAATGGCCAACTTGATATTGCTGGGAGAGTAATAAAGGTAACTTATTGATATGTGTTGTGTTGCTACCGAAAGAGTTTTAAGACATACTCAGCTGACAATTTGTATTATTTCAACCAGGTCTCAGCTGTTACTGATCAGGGTGGTGTGCAACTTGGCACAACTACTGGAGATTTAGATGATGATGAAGGTGGAGGCTTGGTGGGTTTCTTGTTTCCACACTACAAACTTCATTCCTGCGGGCTTTCGTGTCTTTTCTTGTTTTCTTTTCTGTTCGTACTTCCCCAAAAGGCAGGGTTATATATGGGACTTGTATGATGGGGCTTCTCTTATCTCTGACTTGTTTTTTCCTTCCCCAATAGGTAGTGTCATATAGGAAACTCGTTATTTTTGCAGATGGTTTCAACCTTGCAGAGAATATTCTTCTGAGTCATTTGTACGAAGGGACATATGGTACATATTTGTGCCTTGGTCACTTAACTTGCTCATTCTCCAGTGGCCACTTGGTTCATGTGGGGAGGTTGAGAGACTTTGTGTAGCCAAATTCGTTTGTAGGTAGCCCCTTCAGTGAATATAGTCACTTCACATGCTTATTCTCTTGTCCACTAAGCCTACAACTCAAAATTCAGGTGGGGAGGTTGAGAGGCTTTGTGTTATTCGTTAGTAGGCAGCCCCTTCAGTGAATATAATAAAATATTTTGAGATACTGATGTCACTTTTTTTGTCATACCACTGCCACGAACAAATGCAACCTTGCTAAGCATTATGTTGGGTAGCAAGTCCGATCTATTAGTACTCTGTCCATTTTTGTATACAAGGCCACATCATTTTTCTTGTGAAACTTTGACTTTACAATTTTAGTCAACAAAATATGAAAAATATGTCATAAATATATCATCGGAAAGTTCTTTGAAATGGGCATCCTGTGAAATACTTTTTATGAACTCACTTTTTGTTGGTAAAATTAATGGTCAAAGTTAGACATAAAAATATGAAGTGGCCTTGAAAATGGTGAGGGTGTCCCTTCCCAGTTCTCTACTTTAACCTGTAGTTTTTTTTGAAACCTTCTTTTCTTATAATACTGGGGTGAAGCATCTTCTGATTTTCTTGATTTGGTCTATTTCTTAAATTGTATTGCCTCTGTTTTTGCTGTATCCTTGGCTATAAATGCTGCTTAGTGGCACTGATATCTGGGTCTACTATTATGCTCTTATCACCTATTCTGCTCTTATCACCTATTATGCTTTCCTGTCAAAGATTATTTGTATTCATTGTGTACTCAACTTATGCAGGCATTAAATGCAAGCTCTAGAGCCCTTCTGATGCGGAAATTGGACCGCAGTGGCACTGCAACCAGGTACTGCTATTGTGTTAGTTTTTGCTCTGCGCTTCTATGAATGTGGTGGCAGATAATGCAGACAGCTATTATATGTATACATATATACATATATATGTATACATACACACACACACACACACACACACACACACACACATATATATATATATATATATTGGTTGAAACATACATCTGAGCTTTATGTAAAGATATTAATCTCAACAAAGTCAATTTTTTCCCTATCTGAGATGGTCCTTTTGCTGGCTGTAGCTGTTGTCCCACATGATAATGAACCCTGAATAGCATGTCAGGGGAACGATTGTTTGTGCACCAAATGTTATTTAACTTGTAGCATTTGATTGTTAGTTTATGCCACTATGTTTTTTCCTATGTACGGTTTATAGGATCTTGCACGTCATGTCCTTTAATCTTATTTTTGTGTGTGCAGCTTAACTGGTGGCATTGGTGCTCCTGGATTGAACACTTCTGTTGGATTTCCTGCTGCTGCATCAGTGCTTGGTGCTCCTCTGACAGCTGCTTCTCTTCTTGTACAGCCTGTTGGAGCAATTCCAGGGGCACCTCTTCCTATCATCTCTCAATCTGCTGATATTGGTACACCTACTGAATTCCTATTGCTGAAGAACATGTTTGACCCAGCAGTGGAGGTATCTCATCCTTTCATATATTTTTTGTTCATCTCTATTTGTCTATTTTATAGGTGCTTGCCCGTCTTTGTTCAGCTGGTTAAAATTATTATTAGTATTCTTTGTGCCAATTGTTATTTTCTTTCACCTGTATTATTACTTCCTGTTTACATTTGAGTTTCTGACTAACCTGATTGAAAATCTTCTTTTCCTTTGCAGACGGATCCTGATTTTGATTTGGATATTAGAGATGATGTGCAAGACGAATGTTCGAAGTTTGGTGTAGTGAAGCATATTTTTGTTGACAAGTAAGTCGTTTGTTTTTTAAACCCTGATGGTATGCCCTTTTATTTCAACTTTGTATCCACACATGTTATCAATGGTTGTTATAAGCAAGGATAACAAAGTTGGCAGTAACTGACTTGGTATGGACTTGTAAAATGTATTGGTTTTTAATGAGCTGGTTCATACTGAATACTACTCCTATATATTAAGCAAAGACAAAATAGCTACCAGAAAGAATGTTTCACACATACTAGTAGTGCTGTCCTGACTTGCATCCACTTTTAACATCCCCTCACTGTTTGGTACAGGCATACCGCGGGCTTTGTGTACCTGCATTTTGATAGCGCAACAGCAGCAGCAAGTGCGCAACGATCACTTCATGGCCGATGGTTTGCTGGAAAGATGATTACGGCAACCTTTATGGTAACAAATCTTTTCTTCTACTCCCTCTGTTCACTTTTATAAGATGTTTTGGAAATTTCAACATGGACTACATACGGACTGAAATGAGTGAATAAACACACCAAAACACATCTATGTACATCCGATTCAGAAAAAAGTTCGAACATCTTATATCCGTGAACGGAGGGTGTATTTGTGTACTATGCTCATGTCTCTCATTTGGGTTAAAATGTTGTTTTCTTTTCCAGACAGCACAACAGTATGAAATGAAGTTCCCAGACCGCGCAGCTATGGAATGAAATTCACAAAGCAGACAAGTTATATCTGGTGATGGACCTAGGGCTGTTAAACGGTTCCAATTGAAGTTGTGAAGTCTTGAGTGTAGTAATCCTGTTAGTTATTGTTTCTTGTAACATTATGAAGACTAGAGGCCTGTTTGGGCAGTTGCATCTTTTGTGATAATTGGAGATTTCTTCTTTTTCTTTGTAGCAGTATACGAGAATGATGGATTTTTTTCTATGCCATATAAAAAAGGTTGAGAGATGTATAACATGGTTAAAGCATTTGAGCATTCCTTTTATGTTCTATGATAACTCAGATAATTTGGGGACCCCAAACCGATGAAAAAAACTAGACCCTCCTCAATCTACTTCTCCATGGCCTATTAAAAGTAGAAGGTGTTATCCTTACGGAGAGAAAAAGGTTGCAGTCATGTTTAGATTACTTCGTCTGTCTGAACTAAGGAATACGATAAGCCCGTGTACGGCCCTGTTGTATGGTGCATGCAGCCCACCTCGACGTCGGTTCCTTGTTTTTTTTTTGTGCTGAAAATGTCATATTGTAGTCGATTGGCATAATTTTCGGAGGGAAAACGTTTAGGTTGGAAACAGTGAAATGTAAGCCCTGTCCAGCGAGGGACTTGCGTCCATGGTCCCATACGCCGCTTAGCATGCGCCTTACCCCCTACGGCCCTACCCCACGCAGGAAGTCACGACCACACATTTTCCCTGCCGCATCGTCGTCTGCTCCTTCCTCTAGATCAGGCCAACATCAGCCACCGCTGTCATAAACTTTGCTCCCCCTTGGTTGTTGCTCCTGCCCGCTGCTGCAGAGCAAAAAGGGAATGACCCGCCGACAAACTAGCTAAGATAACCATCACATGTACACAAATCCTATATATCTAAGAAGTTTACTCTACTACTTGTTTTATCTAGACATGCAGCCTATCTACCTCAGCAGCCTTACCACATCAGTAACTCTATTTTTTGTCCAGCTAATGCCATGTATTGCATTTAGTTACACAAGTGGGATTTAATTTTCATTTGTACGCAACCAGCCTTGGTCACTGAAGCGACCTGCTGTTTCCTCTTCGTAACAGAAGCCCACTGGAACAGAACAACCCACATTAAAGACAATATAACCGCACTTAAACCGAGCCCTCTCAGCGATTTGCGTTCTTGACCATCCGTTTTTGCGATCTGGTTGTTTCTGTCCGTTGGATGCACATGGAACACTACTTTAGGGCAACATTGCCGTAACCTGGGCCTGCTGTCCTGGGGCAGCTACCCTGGTGGCCTTAATGCTTGCACCCAACTTGGCAAGGGCTTGTTAATCCCTCGTCTTGCTAGTTGCAGGGTTAAAAGAAAATAGTGATATATAATGATATGGCATAATAGTAAAAATAAATAAAAGAGCAATTGAGCAACGCAAGTATTAGTAGAGAATGGACCCGGGGGCCGTAAGTTCATTCTCTCGAAAGCACGTAGTGGTATGGTAAATAAATTAATGTTGAACAATTGACAAATAAGCATCCTTCATCCCTCGCAAAAAAGCATCATTCATAACTATGATAATTCATGGCATAATCTTGTATAGGCTTCATGTCCGTGACAATTAGACCGTAGTCCAACTGCATCTACTACTGTTGGTCATCCTAGGATTAATATCGATCTAATGTGCCTGAATCAGGGTGACATGGGAGTGACACTGAGTTAATTGTTGGTCATCCTAGGGTTTACCGGTCTTGCTATGCATGTGGCGAGGTAGGGCACTTCGCCCAATTCGGCCCGAAACCCAGGCTCACTAGGCTCTAGCCTTTTATTCCTTCCGCTTCATTCCCTAGCCCACAGAGTGTGCTTGCGCTCCAGGCGAGGTGGAGAGCTGGTTTCAGCCGAGTGGGCCGGCCCAATGGACTCGATAGGTTTCCTCTTTTAAGGAGTTAGTCATGTTTTTTTTTCAAATTTCCAGCCGAGACCATAGCACGACTCCTTGCATTCCTATGCTCTTACCAACTTTGCTCTTTCCTCGTCGAGCTCGTCGCCATCAGATTATGCAAAACTCTCTGCGACCAAAGAGCTTCAATCAACTGCTACGTTGGCAATGGCCAACTTTCCGATTGATCTACTGCCCTTTGTCTCGCATGGTTTTCAGATTAAACATATCGAATGGCGGACAGGGGTTTCCAGGGTCGTGCTACCGCGTCGCCCCTAGCGGCATGAAGACTGGGCCATCGCCACCATCCATCCACTCCCATACGAGGCACACTTTCCCAATGTGCGTGATGTTCCTGAGGACTTCTTACATCATGACCCGACAGCTCAAGTGGGATTTCGAGAAATACAGCCGTGTCTGTTGGGGGAGGCTTTTGTCTAGTTCACACATGCTAGAGATAGAGACAGGTTGATCAGAGAGAGTCCACATGCATTTGGGGATGTTTTTATTTCTTTCACCAAGCATAATGAAGGGAAAAACTGGAAGAGGGTTCATTTCAATAGGCTTTGCTGGCTTCTGATTGTTGGAGTTCCCTTTGGCCACTGTAACATAGAGGATATTGCAGGTGCTATTGCTAGATTTGGCAGAATCATCAACTGGGAAAAGGAGGATGCCAGAGTTATTGAACTCGTTGATATGCCCACATAAGATGGTATGAATGGGAAAACTTTCGAGGAAGACTCTTTGACTAGCTCAGTGGAAATTCTTTTGGAGGAGATGCTGGGAGGTGGGCCACGTGATGAAGTGCAACCCACCAAATAAAGTTTTAAACACTAAACTAAAGTATTACAACATATTTTTTTGTAGTATAAGAATTATTGTGCACATTACAAAAAGAGAAGGTGTACATTTTGATAATTGCAACTAGTCTAAATTCAAAGCTCAATAGACTAGTTTTTTAACTACAATTAAAAGAAGAAAGAAGGTATAGTTCCCCATTACAAATGCAATGGTTACAAATTTTTTCAAAGTGCAATTAAAGTAGATTAAAAGAACGACCGTAGAGAAAAGGGTTGATAAATCAATAAATAATTATAGATGTATTATTTTTTACTAGAATCACAAAAAAGTAGTCAATTCACCTAGTCCATAAGTTGACTAAATATGCACAAGAAAAAATATATTGTGTAATTAGGTGAGGGCTATATGTTTAATAGACTTGTTCTTTTTTTGCGAGGTAATATAGACTTGCTCTCTCATATTCCCTCCGTTCCAGAATATAAGGTGTATTGATTTTCGTGCAAGTCAACCATTTGAAAATTTGACCAAGATTATAGAATAAAATAACAATATTTGCAATACCTAATAGATAAAACATGAAACTACTCTTCATGATGGATCAAATGATATAAATTTTGTATTGTGGATATTGATATATTTTCTAAAAACTTGGTCAAACTTGCACTCGTTTGATTTAAAAAATAAATAAATACATCTTATATAAAGGAACGGAGGGTACAAAGTGTAGGACAATGCTTGTCACATTCACCTAGTCCATAAGTTGATTAGACCGAAAGCTAAGGAACCAAGAGAGTGTATAATCCATGATCATAAGACTGTTTTGCTATTTTGAGTCGACTAAGAAATAACTATCCAAGGTGATTGAGAATAACTATTTGTGAGTCACCGATGGGATCCGTTTTATCAGGTCTCAGGATTTGTGCAAGCGAGAAAGTGATGAGAAAATCTATTTCTAAGTGGATATAGTCACTTTCTAATTAACCACTAATGAATTTTAAAAACTACTAGTAACAAATTGAAATATTCATACAGATCTGAGAGATTGTTTAGTCTGTTAAAGACCAAGGGCCTATAGTCTTTTTTAGGGGAAAACACTGCCTTTTATTGACCTAAGCGGCCTCGGCCGCGATAATGTCACAAATACAAAGCGGGCAAATAGAAAACCAAGTCTTACACAACTTATTCAGGCGGCCGTCCCTAGCTAGAGTATGCGCCGCCCGATTCGCGGTACGTCTAGCCCATGTCACCCTAAAATTATCCATGATGGAGAGGCGCTTTAGCCCATTCGCGGTACGTCTAGCCCTTGTGATATTGACCGAACCTCGATGGCGAGATCCGATCCGTTATTGCGGCCCGACCTTTCACGATACTCCACCACCAGCAGTAGTAACCTCTCGCACGTGCACACGATGTACACGAAGTAGAGGGTTTGAACCTTACGGCTCAGCACGAGAAAACCAATCTCGACGATGATACTTACGCACAAAACAATTTCCACGAAGAGAAATCGAAACACAGATGTTTTCTAAAGCTTCCTCCAAAACTTAGGGATTTTTAGACAGCTTCCACCAAAACTCGATACGGGCATTTACCATAAAAACACATTGTGTCTATCATAAAAATATAAACTCCCTTTTACAAAAGACTTAATTGACTTTATATAATAATCACACATCCTAACTAGCTTGGAAAGCAAGCACATGGTACGTAATTAAAAAGAAGATAACACCTAGGACTTAGCTAAACCGACTTGATCTAGTATTTAGGGAAACAAAAACAACTAGTAGTATTTTCTTTTGTGCACGCATAGCTGGCTTCAGTTTTGGTGCTGGTGAACCCCATCCAATTTCCTTCAAGCATAGTAGACTCCAAATATCCCACGCCCTTGTACTTGCCTGATATTCCTTGCGTGGCCTTAATAAAAATAGAAACTTAATCTGCACCTTCTGCTCTTTAAACCAAAACAGACTCCGCATATCAAGTTGCCTCTGGTAATAAACAGTCGTGGCAAGGAAACGCAGAAGACCAGCCTCCTTGACGCCTCCTCCTAAACATGGTTTACCATAAGGATTAAAATATCCTTTTGTTTGGTTTCCTGTTGATGCATGCACGTCCAAACCAGAAGAAGCTAATATCTCAAACTGAACAAGTCTCTCTTCTTTGCCTATGCACATCATGTGCAACACATCAGCATGCATGCACTTAGTATTTTCTAGTGGCTTCTCATCATTGTAACTTAGCTGCTCCGACGTATATACAATGTATTTTTGCACATCATTGGCTTTAGGCGAAACAACAATGGACTCGGCATTTAAATTATAGGCGGTCGTATCATCCTCTTCTCCTTGCAACGAAACCGTCCTCGGTTTCAAGTCAATTTGTTCAACAATATTTTTATCCATAGACAGACTGACGGTTGTAGAAAAATCAACAACTTTGTGCTTGTTCTTTTCTACTTCTTTCTGCTTTTTTATCTTCTCAAGATGTTCTTTCCTCCAAGCAACAAAAAGATCCTCACCCATTGGCACGAGGCTGCACCTCTTACCCCTCTTGACTATATATCTATGTGCTTTGCAATCATATGCAACATCATGCTCTTTGTACCATGGCTCCCCCAATAACAAGTGACATGAAATCATTGGTGCTGGAATCACGTCGCACAAAACCTCACAAAAATATTTTCCCAACAAAAATTGTACCTTGGTTTGGTGCGTCACACTGAGCTCTTCATGACCCCAACGAAACAAGTACGGTTGTGTTCGTGGTGTCATTGGTAGATCTAGCTTCTCCACCATCTCCATGCTTGCAGCATTGACCAAACTCATGTGGTCGATTGTCATGGCACATGATCTCTCCTGTACCACAACACGAGTATGAAAGAGCCCATCCCATTGACCTTCCTCTCCCAATTGAAATCCATAGCTAAGCTTCCGTGATAATCCCGTCATCTCCTGCACAGTGTCGTGAACAACCTTGCTTTGAATACCACCTGATATTGACCGAACCTCGATGGCGAGATCCAATCCGTTATTGTGGCCCGACCTTTCACGACACTCCACCACCAGCAGTAGTAACCTCTCGCACATGCACGCGATGTACACGAAGTAGAGGGTTTGAACCTTACGGCTCAGCACGAGAAAACCAATCTCGACGATGGTACTCACGCACAAAACAATTTTCACAAAGAGAAATCGCAACACAGAGGTTTTCTAAAGCTTTCTCCAAAACTTAGGGATTTTTAGACAGCTTCCCCCAAAACTCGATACGGGTATTTACCCTAAAAACACATTGTGTCTATCATAAAAATATAAACTCCCTTTTACAAAAGACTTGATTGACTTTATATAATAGTCACACGTCCTAACTAGCTTGGAAAGCAAGCACATGGTACGTAATTAAAAAGAAGATAACACCTAGGACTTAGCTAAACCGACTTGATCTAGTATTTAGGGAAACAAAAACAACTAGTAGTATTTCTTTTGTGCACGCATAGCTGGCTTCAGTTTTGGTGCTGGTGGACCCCATCCAATTTCCTTCAAGCATAGTAGACTCCAAATATCCCACGCCCTTGTACTTGCCTGATATTCCTTGCGTGGCCTTAATAAAAATAGAAACTTAATCTGCACCTTCTGCTCTTTAAACCAAAATAGACTCCGCATATCAAGTTGCCTCTGGTAATAAACAGCCGTGGCAAGGAAACGCAGAAGACCAGCCTCCTTGACGCCTCCTCCTAAACATGGTTTACCATAAGGATTAAAATATCCTTTTGTTTGGTTTCCTGTTGATGCATGCACGTCCAAACCAGAAGAAGCTAATATCTCAAACTGAACAAGTCTCTTTTCTTTGCCTATGCACATCATGTGCAACACATCATCATGCATGCACTTAGTATTTTCTAGTGGCTTCTCATCACTGTAACTTAGCTGCTCCGACGTATATACAATGTATTTTTGCACATCATTGGCTTTAGGCGAAACAACAATGGACTCGACATTTAAATTATAGGCGGTCGTATCACCTCGTCTCCTCTGTCGTCCCTGGACTAAGGCAGGTTGGCGGCATGTTTTGGGCACTCGCGGAGACAGAAGAAGAGGACGACGATGGTAGGGACATCACCGGAGACTCGTCGGAGTTGTACTCGCCAACGCCATCGAATGTCATCTGCGAGGCCTTCAATCCCGAATATTCGGAGGAGGAAATTGCTATGATTGTAGATGACGTCGTTCTGCTCTACGATCCGGCTCGGCAAGGATTACATTCTGAGGACAAGGTGGAGGTGGTTCACCGGATAGTTCACTGGAGGACGACGACGTCCGCGATTCGGCCATGGAAAGGACCTTTACCCAAGGTATGTATTAAGCTAATTACATTGTCAGATTTCTTATTACCGGATTCTTGGACTAGAGGTACCAGAAAGAAGAAGAGAAAGGCTAGGCCGGTGACACAGCCGCCGGCGCCGGTGGCCGTCATGGCGGATGAGATCCGGGCGGCCAGGGCATCTCGTTTGAATCAGCTCTTGGGCCAGGATGGGCCTGAGGCTAAGCAGGACGACGTTGAACCTTGCACAACTGGGTATGTGGCCCAGCATGCGACTGTGGGTGCGACGAGTTTGGGCTGGCTTGCAACTGGGTATTCGGCCCAGAGTGAGTCGAATTCGAATGGGCCGGGAATAGCTGGGTATGAGGCCCAGGAAAAACCGGAGTCCACTTCGTGCGTGTTGGCGCAAACCCGGAAACCATACACACAAGATAACCCAACTCGAGCACAAACTCAGAGTAATGGCGACGAACGCCGCGGCCGCGAACCGGCCTGTATCTTGGCAACCTTTATTCACTGGGTTTGGCACTCTACAGCTGGCACACACACTAGCACCTCTGGCTACACACGCCAGGTGCCATGGAGCCTACACACGGAAGCCTGCATCTTGCCTCTCGTCTAGTCAGCTCTACACACAACGCAAGCTCTTGAAATAGTCTCACGCACGCACACAGCCGGGGCAACAAACCTGGCCTTGTTTTGTGCCACTAACCCACGCACACACGGACATGCACACATCTAGTCAACTAACTCAACCGTCCACACATGACCCGGCCGTGCATGTAGTTGAACGAACCCAAGATCAAAATTATACTAACAAACTCCCCCTAATTCTGAACTTGCCATTTTTTTCTCGGACTGATTCCACCAGACGCCACCGCGCGCCTCTGCCCGTCGCCAACAGCTCACCGTCGTCGGAGTTGGTGTAGCTCCTGTCGTCAATGTCACCGCCACGACCGCGACCCAGCCCGCGGATTCGACCCGGCGCATCAACGCCGGTCGCACCGCCACGGACCTGACATGGCGCACTGACGCGGGTCGCACCGTGCTCCGTCACGACCCCGGCGACATACGCCGAGCTCCTTCTCCGCCGGCGAAACACGCCTGGGTCCCTCCGCGCCCCGCACGTCCCGCGCGCACCCGACGAGCCCGACCGCATTAGTGCGTCCCGCACGTCCCCCGCGCATCCGACGCGCCCGACGAGCCCGACAGCACCAGACGCTCACCGCGTGCCGCCTCCGCGTCCGCCATGACAGCCGCCACGCCGCGCCTTTGTGCCATGCACCTTCCACGGTTGTCGCTCCGAGCCGTCGCGACCTCTGCGCCACCACGCAGGTCTTTCGCGACCTCCTCGTCTCCGCGACCGCCGTGCCCTTCGCGCGCACTCCCCACGTCCCCACGCTCCCGGCCCGCGCTCCCGCCGCGCACGTACGCGATCTGCGCAACCAGGTCCAGCGCCTCGACGTGGTCCACTCTCGCGGTCCCGACGCGCCCGACACGTCCAGTGCGCACCCATAACACGCACCGGTCACGCCCGGCTCGCAGCCGCGTCTTATTGCCCTGCACCACCGCGGCCTTCATGCCGCCATGCCGCGCTGCACCGCCGCGCCACCACGCAGCGCCTCGGCGGCCTCCATGCCGCCATGCCGTGCTGCACCGCCGCGCCACCACGCAGCGCCTCGGCGGCCTCCGCGGTCGCCGCACGCACGACGTCACCGCCCGCCGCATCCGCCACGCGCCATGAGAGCCACAGCGCCGCCCACCTCCATGGGCCGACACACGGCCCGGAGCTCCATCGCGCAGCCGCCGGCGAGCGCCGCCATCGCTGCCACGCCTCCGGCACGGCAAGCACGTCCAAGACACCAAGCTCATGATACCAATTATTGGCGCAAACCCGAAAACCATACGCACAAGATAACCCAACTCGAGCACAAACTCAGAGTAATGGCGACGAACGCCGCGGCCGCGAACCGGCCTGTATCTTGGCAACCTTTATTCACTGGGTTTGGCACTCTACAGCTCGCACACACACTAGCACCTCTGGCTACACACGCCAGGTGCCATGGAGCCTACACACGGAAGCCTACATCTTGCCTCTCGTCTAGTCAGCTCTACACACAACGCAAGCTCTTGAAATAGTCTCACGCACGCACACAGCCGGGGCAACAAACCTGGCCTTGTTTTGTGCCACTAACCCACGCACACACGGACATGCACACATCTAGTCAACTAACTCAACCGTCCACACATGACCCGGCCGTGCAAGTAGTTGAACGAACCCAAGATCAAAATTATACTAACAGTGCGATCACGTAGATGCATGCAAGGTTTCGTCCTCACGTTGTGGTCGAAGTCCATCCCAGCCGCCGCCTAGGGTTCGACCGAGCTGTGTTGTGCCTGGTTTTCCAGCGTGCAAGCCGGGACGAGCGGCGCGTATCCCGCCCCTCGCGGCGGCCATGGTAGGACGCGGTGGTGGTGGGCCGCCAGGGCCGAGACCCCCGGCTCCCGTACCGGCTGCTGCCGCGGCTCGGGCGCAGTCGCACGCTCAGCAGCCGCCGCCCCGCGCATGGAGTGCTCCGCAGGCACCGGCGCCGGTGCAGGAACCCAAGGGCGCCCCGCCGCCGCATGTCGTGGCGCAGCCACAACCGAACCGGGCGGCGCCGACGCAAGCGCCCCTCGCGGGACAGCCTCCCGCCGCAGCTAGGGCTGGGCCTCCGACGCGCCGAGGTGGAGGCTGTGGTGGTGGCGCGGGTCATCTTCGAAACCCAGCTTACCGTGGCAGAGATGCCAGCCATGCTGGTCGCGGTCCTCCCCGGGGCCAACGGGGGGACGGCAGATATGACGCTTATGGCGAGGGTCAGCATCGCGGTTCGTCATCTTCGGGCGGAGGTCGCGGTTATGCTTGGCAGAGCGACGGGACTACGGAGCATCCATTTTACGGCCCTCCGGAAGGTTTTGTTGAGGGGGCATCTGGCCCGGACTACTGGTAGAGAGGTGGTCACAGAGGTTATCATGCTGGCCGCGGTGGAAAGAACCGCTACCGTCAACTTCCGCCGCCCGCCACTATCGTGTCCGACGTCGCTGAGCCGACAATGTCCTTGGAGGTGGTTGTTGTGCAGACGCCGGCGTTGTCTAGGCAGGTCATGGCCGCGATATCGGCTCTAGCTAATGTGGCAGTGCCCGTGAGTTAGCCGGCGGTGGCCGGTCCTGCCGGAGCTATGGACAAGCCAGATGGTGAGAGAGCTTCCAAGTGGGCCTGTAAGAAAGAGAAAATGCTTTGCTATCGCTGTGGTGAGCAGGGGTACTTCATTGCTGAATGTACTGCTGAACTTTGTGACACTTGCTCCAAACCGGTGCATGCTACGGGGGAGTGCCCATTATTGCGTGAACCGATGCCGGGTGTTACAATCTATGGTGCATGCTGCGCTGAGTTGATGTTTTCCGAATCTCCTAGTGCCATGGAGATCCCAGATGCGCCTTAGAGTGTGACCACGGGGGTGGTGAAAGTGACTAAGGGTGACTTGACTGAAGCACAGATCATGCACAGGCTTAATGAGCTGGCTCGAGGTAACCTTCAGTGGGAGCTTATTAGGCTTGAGGCAAATGTGTACAAGGTTGATTTTCCCTTAGCGGAGGACTTACATCGGTTACTGAGTTTTGGGTTGTGCAGAGTACCCGGTACTGAGTGCATCCTCGAGTTTCATGAGTGGAAGAAGGTTGAGCCAAAGGGCAAGCCTCTCACTTAGGTTTGACTTTGATTCTCGGGGGCACCTTCGAAGTCGTTGAATGATGTTCGAGTCGCGGCTAGCTTGGGGACACTTGTTGGGAAAACCGAGAGAATGGATATGGGCTTTACCCGAGCAAACGGGGTGGCCAGAATGCTTGTCAGTGTCCTGGATATCGAGTACGTTCCTGATGTGGTTAAGTGGACTCATAGAGCCATGATTTACAACCTCGAGATCGAGTTCGAGGACACCGAGCTTTTCTCTGAGGCATTGGCAGGGAATGATGTTGATATGCTTGATAAAGATGATGGATCGGGTAACAAAGAGGTGCGAGAGGATGACCGTGGGCGTGATGCGTCTAACATCCCGGATTCAGTTGTGCTAGAGCCCGGGAAAGGAACAACGCCTTCGACTGCTGCACCCATGAGCACTTTGAGATTTGGTTCCTTTGAGCCTGCCTCTGCTCCTCCTAGACTGTGGAGCGATCGAGTGGAGTGTGATGATTTGCATGAGCGAATGCTCCCTCCCCTGGATTTTGCTGTTGCTGATGCACCGGTGGGTGGTTGTTCCGATGAGCTTGTTGCTGTGCTAGCCTCGGTGGAGAGTACATCGACCCCATCGGCAGTGATTGGTCTGGGTGCATCCCCGCCGACGAGGAGTCCAGCGACGACTGGTGCAGCGAGAGCCGTGCCGCGGGCCGGTGATACGTCCATTTTGCATCATGCTTTTATATCAATATTTATTGCATTATGGGCCGTTATAACACATTATATCTCAATACTCATGGCTATTCTCTCTTATTTTACAAGGTTTACCATGAAGAGGGGGAATGCCGGCAGCTGGAATTTTGGCTGGAAAAGGAGCAAACGTTGGAAACCTGTTCTGCACAACTCCAAAAGTCCTGAAACTCCACGAAACATCCTTTTGGATTTAATAAGAATTTTTGAGCGAAAGAAATACACCAGGGGGCCCACACCCTGTCCAGGAGAGAGGAGGGCGCGCCCCCTCCTATAGGGCGCCCCCTATCTCCTGGGCCCCCTGGTGGGCCTCCGGTGTCCATCTTCTGCTATATCAGAGCTTTTACCCTGGAAAAAATCGTGGGCAAGCTTACGGGACGGAACTCCGCCGCCACGAGGCAGAACCTTGGCGGAATCAATCTAGGGCTCTGGCGGAGCTGTTCTGCCGGGGACACTTCCCTCCGGGAGGGGAAAATCATCACCAACGATCCTCTCATCGGGAGGGGGTCAATCTCCATCAACATCTTCACCAGCACCATCTCCTCTCAAAACCCTAGTTCATATCTTGTATCCAATCTTGTATCAAAACCACAAATTGGTACCTGTGGGTTGCTAGTAGTGTTGATTACTCCTTGTAGTTGATGCTAATTGGTTTACTTGGTGGAAGATCATATGCTCAGATCCTTTATGCATATTATTAATCCTCTGATTATGAACATGAATATGATTTGTGAGTAGTTACGTCTGTTCCTGAGGACATGGGTGAAGTCTTGCTATTAGTAGTCATGTGAATTTGGTATTCGTTCGATATTTTGATGAGATGTATGTTGTCTTTTCCTCTAGTGGTGTTATGTGAACGTCGACTACATGACACTTCACCATTATTTGGGCCTAGAGGAAGGCATGGGGAAGTAATAAGTAGATGATGGGTTGCTAGAGTGACAGAAGATTAAACCCTAGTTTATGCGTTGCTTCGTTAGGGGCTGATATGAATCCATATGTTTATGTTGTGGTTAGGTTTACCTTAATACTTCTTTTGTAGTTGCGGATGCTTGCAATAGGGGTTAATCATAAGTGGGATGCTTGTCCAAGTTAGGGCAGTACCCAAGTACCGGTCCACCCACATATCAAATTATCAAAGTACCGAACGCGAATCATATGAATGTGATGAAAACTAGCTTGACGATAATTCCCAATGTGTCCTCGGGAGCTCCTTTCTCATTATTAGAATTTGTCCAGGCTTATCCTTTGCTACATAAAGGATCGGGCCACCTTGCTGCACTTTATTTACTTTATTTACTTGTTACTCGTTACTATTTATCTTATCACAAAACTATCTATAACCTACAATTTCAGTGCTTGCAGAGAAAACCTTACTGAAAACCGCTTATAATTTCCTTCTGCTCCTCGTTGGGTTCGACACTCTTACTTAACAAAAGGACTACGATAGATCCCGTACACTTGTGGGTCATCAGCCAACGGTGCGGCCGGACCGGGAGGGGGCGCGGGCAGGCCCCCCCGTCCCAGCCTCTCCCATGGCGCTCATGGCTGCGGTGGCCGGACCGGGAGGGGGGCACGGGCAGGAGGCCTCCGCCCCTGCCTCTCCCATGATGTGCTCGGCTACGGCGGCTTCCGTGGCGTGTGCTGGACTTGGGCTCTCGACGCCCACTCGGAGTGTTGCCTTGCAGTAGGTGACATGCCCGGTGTTGGCCGTGTCACCTTACGGTGGTGGGCCCTCGTCGGGAGGGGGGCGCGGGTGAGGGATTCCTGGATTAGGGGGTATCCGGACAGCCGGACTATGTACAACGTCCAGACTATTGAAGCGTGAAGATACAAGACTCAAGACTTCGGCCCGTGTCCGGATGGGACTCTCCTTTGCGTTGAAGGCAAGCTTGGCGATCCGGATATCGTGTTTCCTTCCTTGTAAGCGACTCCATGTAAACCCTAGCCCTCTCCGGTGTCTATATAAACCGGAGAGGTTGGTCATTAGAAGGCTGATCACAATTACAATCATACCATCATAGGCTAGCTCTTAGGGTTTAGCCTCTACAATCTTGTGGTAGATCTACTCTTGTACTACCCATATCTTCAATATTAATCAAGTAGGAAGTAGGGTTTTACCTCCATCGAGTGGGCCCGAACCTGGGTAAACATCTGTGTCCCTTGCTTCCTGTTACCATCAGCCTTGACGCACAGATTGGGACCCCCTACCCAAGATCCGCCGGTTTTGACACCGGCATTGTGTCACGACCCCGATCCTAAGTCACACTGATCTAGCATGTAACACATCATATCACTTTGCGGCCCCACGCACGGTATTCCCACGGGTGCCACCTTACCTGGCCCAGGACCATTTGCTCCTTTTGGCACACGTATATGATAGTGCCGCTAGCATCCATATGACAAAGAACCCGGGCTGACATGGCTAGTCGTGAACCCAAAGTGGCACTAACTTACAGGGACATGCATACATGACCCAACAATGAACGTGTCGGTCATCAACGAGTGAATACGGGCTGTAGCAACTGGGCTAGCAGGACTCCGGTAAACCGGGCTGTAGCAAGCTAACAGGACTCCGGTAGACACCGCGTGACATTTCCCCGAAGGGACAGACATAGGAACGAAGAAGGACACATGCCGGTCAGCCTAAGTGTTCCGGAGCAGTAGCAAGCTACCAAGGCTCAGTGGAAGCACTAGGAGACATTTCCTGGTAAGAGAGGCTACCAAGGATAAACAACTAGATAGTCAGATCCCACACATACCAAGCATTTCAATAACATACACACAATATGCTCGATATGTGCAAATACAACATGTCATCACAACATGACTCTACAACTCAAGTATTTTATTCAATAGGCTCCGAGGAGCGAGATATTACAAACATGGGTCTCATGACCCAACATTCAGAGCAAACAAGTCAAACACAAGCGGAAGCTTAACATGTCTGGGTACAGACATCTACAAATGAAAAAGGTTGAGAAGCCTGTCTATCTACCAGATCCTGCTGAGGGCACAAGATCGTAGCTGAGGTAACAAGCTAAACGTCGAAGTCCACGTGGAACTACTAGCGAGACTGAAGTCTCTTTGCAAAAACATAAATTAAGCAACGTGAGTACAAATTTACCCAGCAAGACTTACATCAGAACTAACTACATATGCACCATTATCAACAAAGGGGTGGTGGGGTTTAACTGCAACAAGCCAGCTTTGACTCAGTGGCTATCCTGATCTACGACTGCAAGTAACTCTTTTTGAGGTGGCGCACACGCGTCCACACATTCACCATATCAATACACCACTATGGATCCGCTCCCGTCTCCCTACGAGAACGCCATCCATATCACTCACACTTATCTTGCGTATTTTAAGGTATCCACTTTCACTTGTCTATGAACTGTACAGGCAACCCAGAAGTCCTTTACCGCGGACATGGCTATTCGAATAGATGATGTTAACCCTGCCGGGGTGTACTTCTTCACACACGCTCTCACCACTTACCGCCGTTTACACGACATGTACTCGGCAACCTTCAAGCGGAAGCCCAACGAGGGTGTCGGCCACGACCTGACTAACCACACAAGTCTCTCGTCCAGGTTTATCGCCTATTCGGGTTCCATCCGCAAGGAGATCCGGCCGGGGTGTCGCTCACGGCCCCAAACGATGTGTGCAGGGTTCCCAAGTCCACCATCCGGGTGCCACTTGGTACACCAGGCCACTGTGCCTAGTCTGTCCCAAGCCCACCTGTACCGGGTGCCACTTGGTAGACTACTAACACTACCTACAAACACCAGAAACTAGTTGCAACTCCTGGACAGAGATCATGTTGATTAATAAGTCGAGAGGGGCCGAGTTACCGGAACCCAATGTGTTGTAGTAACTGTTCATGGATCACAAACACAGAACTCAGTTCCTGAGGACGGTTTCAATGAGACAACCCACCATGTACTCCTACATGGCCTCTCACCGCTACCTTTACCAAATCGTGTTCACACACTTAGCTCTCAACAGTAGGGCATGTTCACACACCTCCGATTCATCCCCGATGAATCAGACCTGACTCAACTCTAAGCAATAGCGGGCATGACAAACAAGCATGAATGAGTAGGCACATCAGGGCTCAAACAACTCCTACTCATGCTAGTGGGTTTCATCTATTTACTGTGGCAATGACATGTCATGCAGAGGATAAAGGGGTTCAACTACCGCAGCAAGTAACAGATGAATCGTTGTTGTCCTAATGCAGTAAAAGAGAGCAGGAGCGAGAGAGTGGGATTGTATCGGAATAAACAAGGGGGTTTTGCTTGCCTAACACTTCTGAAGATAATATAGCTCTTCATCGGTGTCATCGATCTCATCGTCAGAACCACGTCTATTGAGAGGGAACAATTACCGGCAACAGAGAAGAAACACAATCAATGCAATGCACATTATGATGCATGATCATGACATGGCAACATGCTGGTGTTTTGAGCTAATGCAGCTAGCAACAAAGTTAAATGAAGTTGGTTTGAACCCTAAGTTCAAATCCAAACTCCATATGTGGATATTTAAATGCCATTTATATGATTTGTGCTAAACATCAGCTATAAGTTGTTCTAACATGCATGAAAATGGTACAGATGGATAGATTGGATTTTTCTGATCATTTTTCATATATAGTTTATCTCATTTGGAGTTACGGTTGAATTTCTATGAATTTTAGAAGTTTGCAACATTTTCTGGAATTTCCTGTAAAAGAATAAATCCAGAAAATGATTTATGCGTCAGCATGACGTCACTGTGATATCATCAAGTCAACAGGGGCGGTCCAGGTCAAACCTGGCCAGTGGGGTCCACTGGTCAGTGACCCAGGGCTAGTTAGGTCGCCGACAGGTGGGCCCAGTCAACGTTGACTAAGTCAAAGTCAAGCTGACACGTGGGGCCACAAGCTTAGCACTAATCTAAACAAAGAATTAGGCTAACCTAAATGAGCGCAGGGGCCCACTGTCAGTGTCTCAGGGTGGTTTAGTGATGCGGTGATTAGCGCTAATGATGGAGCCACGTCATCATCGCCGGACTTTGGCCGGCGACGACCATAACTCGCGGCAGAGACTCGCCGGAGTTGCTCGAGCTCGCGCTACAGGCGGCTGTTTGCGACGCGGTTTGGCCCTACAGCGAGTAAATTGCTGAAAACCACCACATTTGTGGCAAGGGTACTCCAAAACTACCGCTTTTGCCAAAAATCACAAAAAACCACCACTTCTGTGGCAAGTGAGTAACAAATCGCACTGATCCAGACTTGAGCGGAGTCTAACAGCGAAACTGACAGGTGGGACCCGTCTATCCGGGCTGATGTGGCGAAGACTAGTCCTATTCAGTGTTTGACTTGCTGAGGTGGACGGGGACCCACCTGTAAGCCACACGTCTTATCTCTTCCCCTTCTTCCCCACATATTTCTCTCCCTCACCACCGGCACACTCCGGCGAGACGTACCCAGCCTTCCCCGCAGCGTCGCTCCTCCCTCCGTTCGGCTCACTTGTCGCGTCAGAGGCCGCCGCCCATCCTGTCCCGGGCTGAGGCACAGACCGCCGTCGCTGTTGCCGGCCGCGGTCCAGCCTGAGGCCGCCGCCCGTCCTGCCCTGGGTCGAGGCAGAGGCCGCCGTTGCCGGCAGCGGTCGAGCCCGAGGCTGCCGCCCGTCCTGCCCCTGGTCGAGGCTGAGGTCGCCGTCGCCGGTCGCGGTCAAGCCTGATGCCACCGTCCATCCCGCTCCCGGAGAAGGCAGAGGCCTCGCCGGTGCGAGTGCTCGACCATGCCTAATCGAAGGAAGAGAGAGAGAAGGAGGGCAAAGTTGGCCGACGGCGTGGCCTAGAGGCGTCGACGTGCTGCTGCGGTGGTGGGTGGTCGGCCGGTGGCGGGGCATCACTGGAATCTGGATCGATGGATCCATGTCAGGTTGTAGCAGAGGAGGGTGCAGCGAGCGTGGGGTGGCCGGGCGAGCGTAGCAGCCGGCGGTGCAGGGCGCTGCAAGAGGCGGGCAGGAGATGCCGTGCCCGGCGTTGACCGTCTGGTCTCGGTGGCGGCCATGGCGTGGCATAGATCGGCCGTGCCTGCATGGGCGGGTGGCGTCGTCGAGGCCGGAGGGGAGAGGGGAAGGGAACTGGCGGCAGGGCTGCTCGGCGGAAGGGGCTTCCCGGTGGTGACGGGGCTATCCCGGGAGGCTGTGCGTGCCGGCGACCATGGTTAAGCCGAGATAGAAGAAAAGGAGGAGGAATAAGAAAGAGGAAAAGGAGGTAAAATTATATGGGTGGCTGACAGGTGGGGCCACCTTCCACCTCAGCATATTATCCACATAGGCATGCCAAATCAGCCTGACATGTGGGGCCAACCTGTCAGTTTCGCTGTTAGACTCGGCTCAAGTCTGGATCAGTGCGATTTGTTACTCACTTGTCACAGAAGTGGTGGTTTTTTGTGATTTTTGGCAAAAGCGGTAGTTTTGGAGTACCCTTGCCACAAATGTGGTGGTTTTCAGCAATTTACTCCCCTACAGCGAGCTGGTGTTTGCGCGCATCTGGTGGAGCAAAGGAGGGAGGATAGGGTGGCCTGAGCTCGCCGGAAACGAACTCGGGGCGGCGGCCGGAGCACGACCAGGTGCGCGCGGGGTGCTGTGGTGCACGACAGGAGCTTCGGGCGGCGGTATTGGCCTTCTGGGAGGCTTATGAGCTCGGTGGTATACGCGGGTGGGAGCTGCGGTGGTTAGAGCGACGACGGCGACATGGCTGGCGGCGGTGAGGTCTCGTCCTCGGCGGCTAACTTAGCTACGGCACGCGAACGACGAAACGAAGAGGGGGAAATGACGGTGGTGCTCACAGAGGATCCGGAGGAGGCGTCAGCGAGCTCGGGGAAGGTCCAACGCAGGCAGAACGGCGACGATGATCTCCGGTGCTGGAGGTTGAAGATGACGGTGATGGAGGCTCCACAGGGCGTCCGGAGACGCACGGCTTGGCGGGGAGGACGAGGGCTACGATGCGGAGCTTTTGGACTCGTCGGAGAGGCGTGGGGGTAGCTGTGGCCGTGGTGGTGACGAGCAGCGACGGCGAGCTCCTCTCAGGGAAGAAAGCAGAGGAGCAAGGGGAAGAGAGATCCAGAGAGCGAGGGAGAAGCAGAGGGGGTCTAGGGGGGTCCAGAGCGGCGCCGAGGAGGGGCTTCGAGGCGCCTTGGTGAGGCAGGCGAGCAGGGAGGAGGCGTGGCGCCTCGCGCGCGCGTGCGCTGTCCCGCCTCTGCCTGCTGGCAGAGGTTGGGGATGACTGGCACCGAGCTAGGTGGGCTGGGCTGCCAGGTGGGCTGGGCCTCTGCTACAGGAGCATGACACATGAGGTAAGCCCAGGTTAGTCCTCTCTCTCTATCTCTCTCTCTCTTTTATTTAATGTTTTCTATTTTTTGTCTTTGTTATATTGGATTTAGTAAAATACTAAATCACTTAATAAAATCCTGAAATAAATTGTGGGCACATACTGGATTATTCCCAACAGCCCTCAACTATTCTCAGAATTTATTAGAGCATTTAAAATATTTATAGAATTTAAATGCCCCAATTCAAATATAATATGGGTCAATTCAAAAATCCATAAATGGCCAAGAAATATGCTCATCATTTTTGGCAGAGGTTTTTACCTTTATAAAAAATCATGAACATTTCCAAAGGCATTTTGGGTTCATTGAAGATTATTTTAGGTTGAACCTATTTGATTTGATCTGGTGCTAGGGTTTGAACAATCCCCATTTCAAGTTAAAAAGAATTTAAACATGATGCAACACATGACTAGCTAGCTCAGAGCATATCAGAACTAGGGATGTGACAACTCACCCCCACTAAGCAAGAATCTTGTCCCGAGATTCAAGCGTAGGGTAAGATGAAGGGGGACGCAAACTAACACAATCTTCACGATCCAGGTGGCACTTCATAAGGGCATTAATTCGATCACCATCTTTGACTCGTCGTCTTGCTCTGAGAACTCCAACTAACATGACAATGAGAGGGAAGGGAAAACTCTAGAAGGATCGATCTTCTCGAAGATCGAACAACTCAGGATTAACTCACGGAATGAGACATAGAACCATCTCTCAGACTGAGACACGAAGCACACATCTAGAGGGATGGAGTGGAACAGATGACGAGGGTTCACTAGGTAGACAACAATTCCACACCTAAGTGGGTGGTGAACGGTCGTTAATGTAGCGAGGAGTTGAGTTGCCATGATACCATATCGAGACACCTTAGGGATGGTGACTCGTAGATATATCCCCTTAAGTGGCAAAAGAATT
Source organism: Triticum aestivum (assembly GCF_018294505.1). Classification (NCBI taxonomy): domain Eukaryota; kingdom Viridiplantae; phylum Streptophyta; class Magnoliopsida; order Poales; family Poaceae; genus Triticum; species Triticum aestivum. The sequence goes on along the minus strand of NC_057795.1, from coordinate 270,865,843 downwards.
AACTTTGATTCAGAGATCATTGAAACTCTTTATACCAGCTTAAGGCAAATCACAATCGATCATTTGGAGGAGTTCGGTAGAATAACATACTCGGACTAGAATGGATGATGTGGACTACCTTGTTGAAGACAACACAAGGGATGATTTTGCTTGCGCGTGCTCTCCAGAATTTGAGCATTTCCATATTCATCAAGGTTTTACCAATATCCGTGTCAAGGATCCTGGCAACACAACTTACTACCATGATGAATGGTGATGGAGGATGCAGATGCAAAGGAAGATAACACCTTCTCAAATTTCACCTTAGCGAGGCCAAGGGATTAAAATCTGGATGATCGACCAAGAGACATTTAGCACCCCGCTTCTAATGTTCTCCTTGATGTGCTAGTGCAACCCATTCATAGATATGGTTTGATATCTAGAACATCAAGTAAAAGGTCGGACTTCGGGAACACAAGAATCCGTAAGGATTAACTACGGAGGTAAATCCTATGAGATCCTTATGGGGAGGTGGCCAAGTTCTTCAATCAAGATACTACAATAATAGGTCTTCCGGCTGGGTGTGTTGGCCACGACATCCACTTAACTAGTTACAGAGAGACTATTATTATAGTTCTTGGGAAATGTTCCAACCATCATATCTGCCTGAGATTCAGATCTGGTTGGTGTTAGGATAATCCAGACTCATCGAGTCTAGGAAAAAGAATGAAAGTTTGCAACACAAATCGACGAGATGGCGTTGCGGGATTCTCGGGGAATGAACTACGATAGAAAGCTCCAAAACATGAGCTGGTTCTGCTACACACATGTGAACACGCTGTCACAGACAAACATGACCACATGGTAGTCTTACAACAAAACACTACCGAGTTCAGGTGGGAACCATCATTGCGGATAACGGAGTCCTTGATTAAGCCCGAGTTAGCTCTTAAAAAGAAACTCCTTCTCCTTGAACAAATCAATCAGTGGCTTGGTGTGCTAGGGAACACATATAGAATGGAGGCGGCCAACCTGCCAAACCATAGAGTAATTTGCACATGTGCATGACCAACTTGGGACAGTTCCAGAGGAAGAAAAACAATCCTTCTTGGATCCATGGCGGCAACTTACATCAAGTGCACGTGAATTAGAGAAAGTCACTCCTTTCATCCAAGCATATGCTTCATGAACGGGACATGAAGATAATGCTTATAAAGTTTCCAACACTAGCTGGATGTTTGACACAAATCATGGAGGAGACAAAATGCTGCTGATGGGCTCAACAACAATTCATAGGAATTTCCATATCACTGGACTTCCACCATTATGTGACAATGTGATAGTATTGGTCAGACCAAAAGATGTAATGGTGTAAGCTCGAGGGATCAACCACGAGTAAGACAACATTACGAACATCGTTGGTGCTGATTTGATTTGATGATAGCCCACACTCAAATCAAAGTTTTGACAAGGCAGTAAATCCAACAACTGATTACGAGGATCAGTCGATGAAGATATCATCTTTCTTCAACAAACACGCAAACACAAGGATATCCCTTCAAAAAGAACTAAGTGGGACAAGCTTTCATCTTCCAACTCTCCAAGTTGTTGTTTAGCTCAACCAACTAGCCTAGGGGTATCCATAACAGATTCTTGGAGAAAGGGTGGTTTGCAAGAAACCATCTTGATCACGAGCTCAACATAACAGTCAGGGGACAACCTGGTGATACTTCCGAGAGGATATTCAGAAAATCACGAACCACCGATATGTTACTAAGCTCGAGATAATTCTTGCTTTTCACGGCAAGACGATATGATCAAAAGAGCGAGGAACCGATACGATCCTGACTCATTGATCGAGGAGTGCACCCGAAATAAGGACTAGGTAGCACGATCAACCTCAGGGCGATGATTCAAAAATCAACACGCTAAGAATGAGGTTATTGTCCATTTAACTACCAAGCAACAGAGTTGCTATGAGTATAGATTTCACACATCATAGTTCACCTGTCGGCATTCCGGTTGCAACAACACGGATACCGAGAAATGAATAATGAGGGTGAAAAGTATCACTGCATCAAGAATTCATAATAGAAGGTGCAATTCTCATGACGTTCCTGACATAAAGATGGTAACACTCCAAGGTAGAGCAGAGCAGAAGCTGGATTGGCATTTTGATCTGCGGAATAAAATTTCTTTGACCCAATCCTAGATGTGGATGAGGTTCTGGAGTTTGTTTCTCCTAGTCACTGTGGAATAGAATGGCTTGACGGACCACAAGAATAACAGGCATCGATGAATACGAGGCACAATTACTCCTGACTATCAATTGATAGACGGGGGTCGGAATACAACTAAAGAGGGACAACTCAAAAGAACATATGATTTTCTGAGTTGTGGATGCATGGATTAGCATGTCGAACGAGTTCAACATATTTCTTCCGGACAACGCATGCGGAAAGGTAGAACTGGCAGAGTCACAACATAGAATCGAGAACTCGTCAAGAGCTCTGGTTGTGATCTTTTGGTTCAAAAGAACTTCTGCCATAAGCAGTTCATGGTATTTGGAAGAAGGAAATACCACGGACCTCGAAGACTATCGCAAAGGTTACTGATATCCTAAAGGTACGAGCGACACTATCAACATGAAGCAAGTAGGGTGAATCTCGGGTTCAAGAGCCCAGGAATAGAATACCTACCAACTAAATGGCATCACGGGATGCTTTCGAGAATGATGGCCAGAAGCATCACACTGGGACACAGAACATGGCTAGATTTCTAGGTGATTCCCTAAGAAACCTAGGGTCATAATAATAACTCCAACATATATGTCGAGGTAATAGAATACCTCAACTCAACAATTAGTGTGCTTATTCTGACCAAAAAGGACATCGGGAACGGAAAGAAAGGATTTTGCAATTGCATCAGATTATTTAGAAACCTGGGATGACTCAGACAGCAAACGACTGTAAATGCTCAAAAAGATTTGGGACATGCTACAAAAATGGTGGCATAACCACTCGGAAGCATAATATCAAGGTTTCGAGATCAACAGTTAACATACAGAGGATAGTCGGAACCGAATTGAGGCTTAAATCCAACAATTCTATAACTCTACGGATTAGAAACACGTGATCCTAATAGATAGAAGAGATAGCCTAGTTACTTAACCCTGCAGGAAAGATAGGATGACTCAGATCAGAAGGCCATAAGGTATAAGGAGTAAAAAGAGCCTTACGTTCCATCCCACAATCAATTCCCTTATATAACTAAAGCATTTCTAGACTCAACTTCGACCAGTTTGGCTTGGTAATCCTACAGGCAGTCAAGCTCTGATACCAGAGCTGTCAGGACCCCGATCCTAAGTCACATTGATCTAGCATGTAACACATCATATCACTTTGCGGCCTCACGCACGGTATTCCCACGGGTGCCACCTTACCTGGCTCGGGACCATTTGCTCCTTTTGGCACACGTATATGATAGTGCCGCTAGCATCCATATGACAAAGAACCCGGGCTGACATGGCTAGTCGTGAACCCAAAGTGGCACTAACTTACAGGGACAGGCATACATGACCCAGCAATGAACGTGTCGGTCATCAGCGAGTGAATACGGGCTGTAGCAACTGGGCTAGTAGGACTCCGGTAAACCGGGCTGTAGCAGGCTAACAGGACTCCGGTAGACACCTCGTGACATTTCCCCGAAGGGACAAACACATGAACGAAGAAGGACACATGCGGGCCAGCCTAAGTGTTCCAGAGCAGTAGCAAGCTACCAAGGCTCAGTGGAAGCACTAGGAGACATTTCCCGGTAAGAGAGGCTACCAAGGATAAACAACTAGATAGTCAGATCCCACACATACCAAGCATTTCAATAACATACACACAATATGCTCGATATGTGCAAATACAACATGGCATCACAACATGACTCTACAACTCAAGTATTTTATTCAATAGGCTCCGACGAGCGAGATATTACAAACATGGGTCTCATGACCCAACATTCAGAGCAAACAAGTCAAACACAAGCGGAAGCTTAACATGTCTGGGTACAGACATCTACAAATGAAAAAGGTTGAGAAGCCTGTCTATCTACCAGATCCTGCCGAGGGCACAAGATCGTAGCTGATGTAACAAGCTAAACGTCGAAGTCCACGTGGAACTACTAGCGAGACTGAAGTCTCTCTGCAAAAACATAAATTAAGCAACATGAGTACAAATGTACCCAGCAAGACTTACATCAGAACTAACTACATATGCACCATTATCAACAAAGGGGTGGTGGGGTTTAACTGCAACAAGCTAGCTTTGACTCTGTGGCTATCCTGATCTACGACTGCAAGTAACTCTTTTTGAGGTGGCGCACACGCGTCCACATATTCACCATATCAATACACCACTATGGATCCGCTCCCGTCTCCCTACGAGAACGCCATCCATAGCACTCACACTTATCTTGCGTATTTTAAGGTATCCACTTTCACTTGTCTATGAACTGTACAGGCAACCCAGAAGTCCTTTACCGCGGACACGGCTATTCGAATAGATGATGTTAACCCTGCAGGGGTGTATTTCTTCACACACGCTCTCACCACTTACCGCCGTTTACACGACATGTACTCGGCAACCTTCAAGCGGAAGCCGAGCGAGGGTGTCGGCCACGACCTGACTAACCACACAAGTCTCTCGTCCAGGTTTATCGCCTATTCGGGTTCCATCCGCAAGGAGATCCGGCCGGGGTGTCGCTCACGGCCCCAAACGATGTGTGCAGGGTTCCCAAGTCCACCATCCGGGTGCCACTTGGTACACCGAGCCACTATGCCTAGTCTGTCCCAAGCCCACCTGTACCGGGTGCCACTTGGTAGACTACTAACACTACCTACAAACACCAGAAACTAGTTGCAACTCCTGGACAGAGATCATGTTGATTAATAAGTCGAGAGGGGCCGAGTTACCGGAACCCAATGTGTTGTAGTAACTGTTCATGGATCACAAACACAGAACTCAGTTCCTGAGGACGGTTTCAATGAGACAACCCACCATGTACCCCTACATGGCCTCTCACCGCTACCTTTACCAAATCATGTTCACACACTTAGCTCTCAACAGTAGGACATGTCCACACACCTCCAATTCATCCCCGATGAATCAGACCTGACTCAACTCTAAGCAATAGCGGGCATTACAAACAAGCATGAATGAGTAGGCACATCAGGGCTCAAACAACTCCTACTCATGCTAGTGGGTTTCATCTATTTAGTGTGGCAATGACAGGTCATGCAGAGGATAAAGGGGTTCAGCTACCGCAGCAAGTAACAGATGAATCGTTGTTGTCCTAATGCAGTAAAAGAGAGCAGGAGCGAGAGAGTGGGATTGTATCGGAATGAACAAGGGGGTTTTGCTTGCCTGACACTTCTGAAGATAATATAGCTCTTCATCGGTGTCATCGATCTCATCGTCGGAACCACGTCTACTGAGAGGGAACAATTACCGGCAATAGAGAAGAAACACAATCAATGCAATGCACATTATGATGCATGATCATGACATGGCAACATGCTGATGTTTTGAGCTAATGCAGCTAGCAACAAAGTTAAATGAAGTTGGTTTGAACCCTAAGTTCAAATCCAAACTCCATATGTGGATATTTAAATGCCATTTATATGATTTGTGCTAAACAGCAGCTATAAGTTGTTCTAACATGCATGAAAATGGTACAGATGGATAGATTGGATTTTTCTGATCATTTTTCATATATAGTTTATCTCATTTGGAGTTACAGTTGAATTTCTATGAATTTTAGAAGTTTGCAACATTTTCTGGAATTTCTTGTAAAAGAATAAATCCAGAAAATGATTTATGCGTCAGCATGACATCACTGTGATATCATCAAGTCAACAGGGGCGGTCCAGGTCAAACTTGGCCAGTGGGGTCCACTGGTCAGTGACCCAGGGCTAGTTAGGTCGCCGACAGGTGGGCCCAATCAACGTTGACTAAGTCAAAGTCAAGCTGACACGTGGGGCCACAAGCTTAGCACTAATCTAACCAGAGAATTAGGCTAACCTAAAATGAACGCAGGGGCCCACTGTTAGTGTCTCAGGGTGGTTTAGTGATGCGGTGATTAGCGCTAATGATGGAGCCACGTCATCATCGCCGGACTTTGGCCGGCGACGACCATAACTCGCGGCAGAGGCTCGCCGGAGTTGCTCAGGCTCGCGCTACAGGCGGCTGTTTGTGACGCAGTTTGGCCCTACAGCGAGCTGGTGTTTGCGTGCATCTGGTGGAGCAAAGGGGGGAGGCTAGGGTGGCCTGAGCTCGCCAGAAACGAGCTCGGGGCGGCGGTCGGAGCACGGCCAGGTGCGCGCGGGGTGCTGCGGTGCACGACAGGAGCTTCAGGCGGCGGTATTGGCCTTCTGGGAGGCTTATGAGCTCGGTGGTATATGCGGGCGGGAGCTACGGTGGTTAGAGCGACGACGGCGACATGGCCGGCGGCGGTGAGGTTTCGGCCTTGGCGGCTAACTTAGCTACGGCGCGTGAACGACGAAACAAAGAGGGGGAAACGACGGTGGTGCTCACAGAGGATCCGGAGGAGGCGTCAGCGAGCTCGGGGAAGGTCCAACCCGGGCAGAACGACGACGACGATCTTCGGTGCTGGAGGTTGAAGACGACGGTGATGGAGGCTCCACAAGGCGTCCGGAGACGCACGGCTTTGCGGGGAGGACGAGGGCTACGACGCGGAGCTTTTGGACTCGTCGGAGAGGCGTGGGGGTAGCTGTGGCCGTGGTGGTGACGAGCAGCGACGGCGAGCTCCGCTCGGGGAAGAAAGCAGAGGAGCAAGGGGAAGAGAGATCCAGAGAGCAAGGGAGAAGCAGAGGGGATCCAGGGGGGTCCAGAGCGGCGCCGAGGAGGGGCTTTGAGGCGCCTTGGTGAGGCAGGCGAGCAGGGAGGAGGCGTGGCGCCTCGCGCGCGCGTGCGCTGTCCCGCCTCTGCCTGCTGGCAGAGGTTAGGGATGACTGGCACCGAGCCAGGTGGGCTGGGCCTCTGCTACAGGAGCAGGACACGTGAGGTAAGCCCAGGTTAGTCCTCTCTCTCTCTTTTATTTAATGTTTTCTATTTCCTGTCTTTGTTATATTGGATTTAGTAAAATACTAAATCACTTAATAAAATCCTGAAATAAATTGTGGGCACATACTGGATTATTCCCAACAGCCCTCAACTATTCTCAGAATTTATTAGAGCATTTAAAATATTTATAGAATTTAAATTCCCCAATTCAAATATAATATGGGTCAATTCAAAAATCCATAAATGGCCAAGAAATGTGCTCATCATTTTTGGCAGAGGTTTTCACCTTTATCAAAAATCATGAACATTTCCAAAGGCATTTTGGGTTCATTGAAGATTATTTTAGGTTGAACCTATTTGATTTGATCTGGTGCTAGGGTTTGAACAATCCCCATTTCAAGTTAAAAAGAATTTAAACATGATGCAACACATCAGCCTGTGCAAAACCGAACCAAAAACCAAAAACCAAACCGAAAAAAATAAAACCGAACCGAATTTCGGTTTTTTCAGGTTCTGGTTTCAGTTTCAGTTTTCAATTTTGAAAACCATATAGCCTTCGGTTTTTTCGGTTAGAAACCGACGGTTTTCAGTTAAACCGAATTAAACCGAAATTAGCTCCACAATGTGAAGACATTCAGTTTAAGCTAGAACCACCCCTCCTTTTATAGCCTTGTGCCCACCGCGCTTGAGCTCCATACGCGAGGTGGTACTAAACATTGCAGAGACCAACGACCTGAGCAGCTGGCGCTTCGTTTTGCTTTCTTGGGCCTCAATTATCCCAGCCCATACAGCCAATTCTCGCTTGCCTAAAAGAAAGGCCGGCCGGCCGCTGGAGTGGGTCGTGCCTCCTGGGTCAAACTCTTTTTTTTTCTTGCTCCCTCACGTAATAAAAAACCTGCCTAATCCTCGTATCTGCTGTAATGCCTAGGACCAAATCATGTCTGCCACTGCCATCTAATAATGATCTAATCCACGTAGGCATTTCTTACAAGAAAAATTTTACGTACATTTTTTTATGGGAAAATCTTACGTACATGGCTACATGCACATATCGTATCATGTGACCAAAAATATTTGTTGTTCATTCAAAAATTTGCGTCAACTTTGGTTAATTTGGTTATTACCGAAATCAAACCGAAAGCAAACGGTTACAACCGAAACCGAACCGTATCTCCGTATAAAACCGTATAAACCGAAGTATAAAAACCGTATAAACCAAAAACCGTATAAACCGAACCGAATCAAACCGAAAAAACCGAATGCACAGGCTGAGCAACACATGACTAGCTAGCTCAGAGCATATCAGAACTAGGGATGTGACACATTGGTGCTTTCATTGAGAGTTCCTCTGTGTCGTCGCTGCGGGGCTTGATGGCGCCTCCAATCGTCAACAACACGGTCCAGGGCGAGACTTCTCTCCCCGGACAGATCTTCGTGTTCGGCGACTTCGCACCGCGGGCCAATTCGCTTGGCCATCTGGAGCAGATCGACAGCTACGCCCCCGGCCACCAGGTCAGGTTCGGAAACTTGAACTACACAACAGATATTCGCGGAGACTTGATCTTCGACGGATTCGGGCCTGCGCCAGGAGCACCGAACAGTCACGATGAGCACGACTTAGACCTGCTAACAGATGATGCTCGGGATATCACCCTGGCAGAAGCCTCGGATCTAAATCCGAAACAGGTTGTGTTGCCGAAGGACGGAGGGCTGGACCCCGCTCCGCAGGCCGTATCCTCATCGGCGGTAGAGCCGAACACATGCCTCACTTTTGAGGAGGCCTGTGACTCCGGACCCCCGGACTCGTATCCGGTTGCAGGTTCCTGTTCGTGGACTCCGGAGCCAGTCGAGCCAGGTTGGGTTCCGGTAATGGAGTTCACCGCTGCGGACATCGTCCAGCATTCTCCCTTTGGCAACATGCTGAACTCATTAAAAATTCTCTCCTTGACAGAAAATTCTGGGCCGAACTATGTCCGGCTCGGGTGGGAAGCAGGTGACGAAGAAATTCGTTACCCACCCACCACCCACTTCATAGCCACGGTTGATGATTTAACCGGCGCGCTTGACTTCGACTCTGAAGGCATCGACGACATGGACGACGATGTAGGAGAAGATTCAGAATCTATTGGGTGCCGGACTTCCGCCTCGTCATACGACATATACATGGTGGATACGCCCAAGGAGGACGACGGTGACAATTCGGAAGATAAAACCCCCGGGCAAAAGCCAAAGCGACGGCACAGACGCCGTTCCAAGTCCAGCAACAGTAAAAATATCAGCAAGAGCGCCAGAAGGATCGATACTCAGGTCAACCCCGAAGGCAACAACAACCACACAGAACTAGCGATGGAGCAGGACAAACCAGGTCACGCCGAACACAGTTCGGAGCAAACGCCCGAGGACAATGATCCAGAGGGACGAGTTCATCAAACCGGCCCAGGTAAAGAAGACAGTCCGGACGATGATGCATTTATCATTCCGGAAGAACGCGTGGAACGAGATAATGTCCACAGAAAGCTTATGGCCACAACAAGAAGTCTAAAGAAGAAGAAGCAACGGCTTAAAGCCGCACAGGAAATGCTCAACTACAGATGGAACAAAGTGCTAGACACTGAAGAAAGATACGACGATGGATGCCATACAAAGAGCTACCCAAAACGCAAGCTACTGCCAGAATTCGACGACGAGGCCATTCCACCAAAGAGTGACACGACCAGGAGGCCAGACGTACCACTTCATATCCGCAACAAAGCAGCTACCGACGCCGCGCACGATCTACCTGAGCACCTGGGTAAGAAAGCTGGCGCAGCTAGGTCCATCTACGTATCTAAAGGACACACCCCAGCGAGGGACTATGGTCGTCAAAACGATTATGCCAATCAAATACCAGTTCGGAATAAACACAGGACACACCAACAGCCGACGGCATGCCACATCACGTCCAGATACAGAGGGGCTGCTCACCCCCTGTGCTTTACCGAAGAGGTATGGACCATGAATTCCCACAGGGCTTTAAACCTATGAACATAGAGGCATACGACGGAACGACAGACCCAGGGGTCTGGATCGAGGACTTTATCCTGCATATACATATGGCTCGTGGGGATGATCTCCACGCCATCAAATACCTCCCCCTCAAACTGAAGGGACCAACTCGGCACTGGTTGAAAAGCCTCCCCAAAAATTCAATCGGGAGTTGGGAGGAACTCGAGGACGCTTTCAGGGCCAATTTTCAAGGGACTTATGTCCGGCCTCCGGATGCTGACGATTTAAGTCAGATAATCCAACAACCCGGAGAGTCCGCTCACAAGCTTTGGAACAAATTTCTCACTAAGAAGAATCAAATTGTCGATTGTCCAGATGCCGAAGCCTTAGTGGCATTCAAACACAGCATCCGCGACGAGTGGCTCGCCAGACACCTCGGCCAAGAAAAGCCAAGGACAATGGCAGCCCTAACAAGCCTTATGACCCGCTTTTGTGCGGGTGAAGATAGCTGGCTAGCCCATAAAGGCACCAGCAACCGCAGCACATCCGAAATAAGGGATGGCAACGGGAAGGCATGGCGTAATAAAAATAAACGCCAAAACAAGGAAGAGAGCCCGGACAACACAACGATTAATGCTGGATTCAGGGGCTCTCAACCTAATCAGCAAAAGAAGCCATCTAAAGGAAGCAAAGAGGGACCGTCCGGTCTGAACAGAGTCCTGGACAGACTATGCCAAATTCATGGCACCCCTGACAAGCCTGTAAACCACACGCACAGAGAGTGCTGGGTCTTCAAACAGGCCGGCAAATTAAATGCCGAACACAAGGGAACGGAGACACCAAGTGAAGACGAGGATGAACCTCGCCAGCCGAACACTGGGGGACAAAAAAAAATTCCCGCCAGAGGTTAAAACAGTGAACATGATCCACGCGACTTGTACATCCATGAGAAGGCACGAACGCACGCGTAGGGACGCGCGCGATATAGAGCCCATCGTACGTACACTTAACTACTGGATGTCTTATCCAATCACCTTCGGCCGCTTGGACGACCGAACTAGTATTCAGCGCAAAGGATCAGAGGCCTTGGTGCTTGACCCAATAATCGACGGATACCACCTCTCTCATGTCCTCATGGACGGCGGCAGCAGTCTCAATCTAATATATGAGGACACTGTCCGCAAGATGGGGACAGACCCATCCAGAATTAATCAAAGCAACACCACCTTTGAAGGGGTGATACCAGGCATTGAAGCCCACACCCGAGGCTCCGTCATACTGGAGGTAACATTCGGCTCTCCAGGCAACTCCAGAAGCGAAGAACTACTCTTCATCATCGCACCCTTCCAAAGAAACTATCACGCATAACTTGGAAGAACGGCCTTCGCCCGCTTCAACGCATTGCCACACTATGGCTACCTTACACTCAAGATGCCCAGTCCACGTGGCGTCATCACCGTTAGAGGAATAACAGAGTGCTTTTCACGCGCAGAGGAACACGCGACGGCCCGAGCGGCCGGACTATAAGCAGCCTGCAATCTAAAAAAAACATGACTGGTCGTTAAGACCACAGTCACGGTTAGACGAGTCAGGTAGCCCAGATAAAATAAACCAGGGCACTGTATATATAATCCCATAGCAGATACCAGGGGCTATAAACACTTAATAAAGCCCCACACTTGGCTCAACCTTATTGGCAGGCCAACATCTTACACTTTTACTATCCATCGCATACTTACATTGCACTCTCCTACGAGTTTTTCTTTTCCATAGACAACATTCGCGTGATACCCTTCCAGGATACGACACAACAGAGACAAAGGCGCAGACGTGCAGCAGGGCCCCGTTCAACAGGTTTCTTTTTAGATTAGGCCCCTGTGTAAACCTTTTCTATTGCCTCTTGTTGCTTAACCATCCCATGGGTTCCATACCCATAGAGGATACTGCCATTTTTGGCATTTCTCCACGACAGATTAATGCACGTACCTGGAAACACATGATTTATAATGAATGAGCATTCTTGAGCCCATCATCTATTATGAAGTCCGAATACCTTCGGGAGTGTTCGGCGTCACGAGTTTGGCCTTATATGCATCAGCTCCGAATCATGTCTTTGGTCAAAGGTTGGGTTAGCCCGGCTCCTGGGTTTGCCGCCTTACGTTCCGTTATTATCGGCTAAGGTGGCCAAAGGAGAACTACTGCGATTGTGCCCTAGTTATTTCGGACAAGCACCTTAGTAGAGAAAGCCGAAAACTTACTGTCATGATACAGCGAGAGACTGATCAACCACTTGACGACTCACCAGAATCTTTAGGATTCCTCCGCATTAACGAAGGGCCATTTCCCGGCCATGTACACACGCGCCCGTATTCGGATGCACGCGAAGGTACCAGGGGCTACATAGTAGCCCCAACGTTAGACTCCCGCGGCTAAGCGAAAGTGTTACAACTTTATAGTCCGGTTGCCTAGTTCAACGTGCGATCACCTCCTTAATGGACCAAGACATTGGATCAAGTGTGATTAAGCACATTTTTCGCGAACACCCCCGCATTGTATGCGTGGGGGATGAAGCCAGTGACTGCTAACTTTTGGATTACACATACACACACATACACACACACACACACACATATATATATATATGTATATATATATATATATATATATATATATATATATATATCTGTTGGAAAAGGCAGTGCCTAGGAGGCGCTTAGGCATGCCTAGATGCTAGGCAATGGCCAAACGCCTCGCCTAGGGCATAAATGGAGGTCTAGGCATGGCAAGCAAGGAATTGCCTACCCAAGCAACAAATCATGCCACATACTACACTGATATGCGAAACTGGTTATATTCCGATGGCAGTAGACGGAAATTAATTTATTTATATGCCATAAACTAATATCAACACCCATATACTAATAACAAATACACTATGAGTAAAAACTATATTATCGCCTAGGCCGCGCCTAGGGCGCTTAGGCACCGCCTAGGCACTAGGCGAAGACCAACCGCCTCGCTTACGCCTACCGCTTTTTCCAATATATATATATATATATATATATATATATATATATATATATATATATATATATATATATAAACGGCCGTACAGGGGACACAATCATATTTTCAGGCAAACAGTATAAATATAGCCTTATAATCAAAATAAACATTGTTTTTACAATGATTCGACTCATCACTCGAACAAGACATTCTTCGAGCACTGCAGCTCTATTAGGCGGGCACCATCCGTGACCTGCGCCAAGTAGTGCTCGGCCAGATATTGGCCATCCACCGGATCCTGGCCCACTATAATGGTGGCATCCATATCCATCCAATAGGCCTTAACGCGGGCAAGAGCCATCCGTGCACCTTCTATGCACGCCGACCTTCTCATGGCATCGATCCGGGGCACAACCCCAAGGAATTGTTGCACCAAGCCAAAGTAACTGTCCGGATTAGGCCCCTTTGGCCAAAGATGGTCTATTACAGACCGCATTGCAAGCCCGGACAGCCTGTGGAGCTCCGCAACAGCAACCATCTTGTCACTTAACGGGGGCGGGCGAGTGGGAGCATGGAATTGCGACCAGAAAAGCTTCTCCACTTCCTTATCACCTTGATCTTTGAAGAACTCGGCAGCGTCAGCCGCACTCCTCGCCAAATCCGCATATGCGTCCGCAGGACTCTAGCGTCCATCCAGGGGAGCGTACTTCGGATCGAAAAACTTCGTCCGCAGCAAATAGGAGCTCCCAGCCGCGATTTTACCCGCATGTTGAAGCTCCTCCCGCGCACCCCTGAGCTCGGTCCATATTTCCTTGGTGGCATTAAGTGCCTTGTTTAGGTCGGCCGAACTATCCTCATGCTCCTTTTAAGGAGCTCATACCGGTCAGTGGCACTTTTTAACTCGATAGCCATTTCGGCTATCTTTTTCTCGCTTTGGCGATGAGCAGCCTGTTCGTCCCTCAATTCCTCGGCCGCCTTTAGGGCAGCCAGATTGCTCACCCGAGCTTGTTCCTTGGCTATAGTAAGTTCCGCCCTCAAGGCATCCACGGCAGCAGCACCATCTGCAGTCCAAACATATTACATTAATATATGCCACCTTAGCATTTTCCCATATAAGGGAAGGCAGGGCACATACCTTGTGATTGGTCCAACCGCTCATTCATCAGCGTGATATCGGCATCAATCGATCCAATTTGCCTTGCTAGTTCGACAACTTCAACGGACTGATTGGCGGCCGGACCCAGAGTTACCTGCACGTATTTACAAATCAATCATTGGTGTATGATCCCCCGTTTGCCGCCTAAGGTGGGCAACCAGAGTCTCAGGGGCTACTATCCATATGGAGCACACCTAGCGCGTGCCTCTCAGCCATAAAATGGTGTATTCTTCACTACATACCTCAAAGCCTTTGAGCAGGCTTGTAAACGCTTCATTCAAACCACTTGTAGCAGATGAAATCTTCTGGAGCACCGCGCTCATTAATGAGCGGTGCTCCTCCGAGAGCGCAGCTCGCTCCAGTAAGCCCGTCAGTACATCTGGCCGGACATCAAACTGTGCCGGACCCTTCCGATCGCCCCTCGTGGGAGCCAAACACTCCCGGTTGAGGGCGGCTGACGCATTGACTTCCGGCTTCGGCAGATCCGGACTCCTCCGTGGCAACACCTCGGTGTCGCCCGCTTCATGAGCCTGAGAGGTAGGTGGGGTCTCGCTCTCCATCATCTCTGGAGGAAGATCCCCCGAAGACGAACTCTGTTGAGAAGAGCTGCTAGCCGGACTACAAAAGACGAATCCTGGTTATTGATCTAGGAGAAACATAGTACCTTCAAATTAATGATTGGCTTACAGATCGGTGGAGGGCTGGCCCGTTGGCGGGCACGACGCGGTGAGGGAGCCCGTCGGGGCAAGGCCCCCCAGGGATACCTTTTTCCCTGGTTGGGGCGTCTCCGCCTCCACGTCTTTGGAGGCGGCCCTCTTCTTCCCGCGCGGGGAGGAGACCTTAACCTCCCCTCCCCGACTATCCTCCTTAAGAGAGGTAACAATTCCCCCGGTTCGGATGCGTAGCATGTGGAGTTTGGTTTCTTCGTTCTTCCCCTTATCCTTCCCTGAAGGCATTCTGCTGTGTACCCGATCAAGCATCTTGGCCATGGTAGGGCCAGGCGAGCCTTCGGGAAGTGGCACCGGACACCTGATCCTCTCCGCCTTGCTGAGCCATTCCTGGCCACGGATGATTTTTAGAATAAACAATTATGACAAATGCGAAACAAGGTGTCCGGTGTCAAGTTTACTTACTTGGGTATCTAGGCGATTGCAGCTTAGGCCCGCATCCTCGGTGGTGTCCGGACACTGTACTTTCTGTCCGAAGAATAATTTGCACATCTCTTCGAGCTTCAAGCTGAAGAAGTGCTTGACAGTCCGCGGACCCTCCGGATTAAACTCCCACATACGGAGAGGCCGACGTTGGCACGGCAACATCCATCGGATTAGCATCACTTGCATTATGCTGACGAGGTTAATGTCCCTCTCAAGAAGCTCTCAGATGCGATTCTGCAGTACTGGTACATCACCAGCGGGCCCCCAATTCCATCCTACGTCTGTCCAAGATGCCAACTGTAACGGAGGGCCTGAGCGGAACTCGGGGGCGGCCACCCACTTTGTGCCTCTGGGAGCCGTGACATAAAACCACCTCCGTTGCCATACATCGAATACTTCTGGGAAAGAACCCTCTGGCCATGGGGCATCGGCGTTCCTGCTTATTACGGCACCTCTGCACTCTGTATGTCGCCCCTCGATCATCTTCGGCGTCACCTTGAAGGTCTTGAACCATAAGCCGAAGTGTGGGGTGACATAGAGAAAAGCCTCGCACACGATAATGAACGACGAGATTTGGAGGATAGCATCTGGAGCCAGATCATGAAAATCCAACCCATAATAGAACATGAGCCCCCTCACAAAGGGATCGTGGGTGAAGCCCAAGCCGCAGAGGAAGTGTGGGACAAAAACGACACACTCATTAGGCTCCGGTGTGGGGATGACCTGCCCTGGAGCAGGAAGCCTGTGTTGGATATTGGCGGTCAGGTATCCAACCTCCCTAAGCTTTGCAATTTCATCCTCTTGAATCGAGGAGGCCACCCACCGGCCTTGAGGGACCGATCCGGACATATTGGAGGATCTGGGGTGTTGAAGCTTGGGTTTCGGGTGTTAGAACGCGAGGTGCGAGAAGGCACGAGGAAGGTGGAAAAGAGGCATTGGCCTCGACCCCTTTATAAAGGGGGTGAATATCAAGAGTCCATGGTGTGACCGTTTGAGGCTTATCTAAAAACACACGGAGTTATATCAACGGTCGTCGTGGGGTCACGCACACCCATATTAATGGAAAATCCCGTAATAAGAGGAACACGATCTCTGCCTCGACGGGTGTCGGTGTCAAAACCGGCGGATCTCGGGTAGGGGGTCCCGATCTGTGCGTCAAGGCTGATGGTAACAGGAAGCAAGGGACACAGATGTTTACCTAGGTCTGGGCCCTCCCGATGGAGGTAAAACCCTACTTCCTGCTTGATTAATATTGAAGATATGGGTAGTACAAGAGTAGATCTACCACGAGATCGTAGAGGCTAAACCCTAAGAGCTAGCCTATGATGGTATGATTGTAATTGTGATCGGCCTTCTAAGGACCAACCTCTCCGGTTTATATAGACACCGGAGAGGGCTAGGGTTTACATTGAGTCGGTTACAAGGAAGGAAACACAATATCCGGATCGCCAAGCTTGCCTTCCACGCAAAGGAGAGTCCCAACTGGACACGGGCCGAAGTCTTGAGTCTTGTATCTTCATGCTTCAATAGTCCGGATGTTGTACATAGTTCGGCTGTCCGGATACCCCCTAATCCAGGACTCCCTTAGTAGCCCCTGAACCAGGCTTCAATGATGATGAGTCCGGCGCGCCGTCTTGTCTTCGGCATTGCAAGGCGGGTTCCATCTCCGAATACTCCAAAGTACCTGTTACGAGGGATAGTGTCCGGCCTCCAATCAATGTTGTGCTCCTCGGCTTCAGTGCCTCAATAATGACCACCTCCACGCGTCGAGCGAATGCGAGGAGCTGAGGCATTTTTGCATTCGACACCCTCAATCCTCTGGGCTGACTGCCTATTTGAAGGGACGGGGATTCTCAGATCCAAACCTCACTCTCCCTCCCTGAGCTAGCATCCAGCAGAGCGCTCCGTGAAAAACCATTCCAACATGGCCGACCGTCGCATCTCTTCAGCTTGCCCTCCTCGTTCCAAGTTGGGGGATTGGGGAGAGTGCTCAGTTCCTCATAGCCGTTTGATAAAGTTACAAACCCAAGGGTTTCTCCCAGCGGTGTTCATGGTCTCTGTCCGAGCCGGAATAGCCACTTACGACGGAGGGGAACAAGCGGAGGGATCTCCAAGCCCATCTCCAGAGGAGCGCATATGCCTCATCCCGCATCTGCTAAGGGGCGTCGGGTTTCCCATCCACCTGTTTCTTCGCGGGCTTCTGGAGTTCTACAGCCTCCAGTTGCACAATCTTACCCCTACCTCTATTCTGTATATAGCGGGGTACGTCACGCTTTGCGAGCTATTTTTAGGCTGCGAACCTCACTTCAGATTATGGAGGAAGCTGTTCTGCCTTGTTCCCCGCACCCAGGGAGAATCCCTATGTCAAGTGGGCGGGGCCGGAGTATGGCGCATTGCCGAAACCTGATACCTGTTCAGCACTCCTAAGAAGGCACCAGAAAACTGGCCTTCAGAGTGGTTTTACATTGATGACGTTCCCCTTCCGGATCCAGTCCGGACAGGTCTCCCTAAGTTCAACAACGCCCCGCCTAGGGCACGCCTAAGCTGGTGCCCCTGCTGCCCTCAAGAAGAGGATACGAGGGAAATACACTTCCTAACGAGCAGGATAAAGTTGCTGGACAAATCCGGACTGACGACAGTCGAGGTCATGGCGATATGCATAAGGCGGGGAGTGCAACTGCTTCAATATCGGGGGAAGCCCATGTGGCACTTCAACAGGGAAGACGATGCCACCCGTTGCGGCCGTAAGGGTCCGGACTCCGCCACCGCTTTAGCAAGGATATTGTCCGATTTGTACAAAGGGGAAGAGGAGGAGTTCCTTTGCATTAAAACGCGGGCCGGATTCTCCATGTACAACCCTCCAGAGTGGGTAAGTTGCCATTCTTTTCCCTGCTTCATTTACTTTAGCATCCTTCTGCTAAGATTACATGCATCGATGTTTCCGAGCAGGAACTGAGGAGGTCCGTAGAAGGAATCTTCAGCCCCTCCCCACAGGCAGAGGACCCCGGAAGGGCCCTAGATCCGGGACTCAAAGAAGATTCGAATATTACCGTGGAGCTTGTCAACGGGGTATTTTATCAAGCGAGCTGGGATGGCGCCTCAGTGGCCATTACGACCGACTATCCCAGACTGCTCCCTGTGTCGCGTGTAAGCCAAACTAAAAACCCTATCCTCTGAAGAGGACTCCTCTCAGGTATTATGATTTACCCTTGAGGCGTCGTGCTGTTTGCAGAGACGACGGTCAGAGCGGGGCCGAGCCCCTAGGGACTCGTCAACCACAGGCGTCCGGATCGAGCAGGCTCAAGAGGAAGGCAGTGAGGGTTGACACACCAATGCAGAGGTAAAGTAATAGCCTGTCCTGCGGTTGTAGTATTTGAAATATGACAACGCCCTTTGTGTCTGGCAGGAAGAGGAGCAGCCGGACTATATCCGGGGATCCCGCCAATCATGCCTCCACTAGCTAGGTTCCAGAACCGGCTTCGAGGGCGGAGGCGGACACGGGGCCAGTACCGCATAGTTCTCCGATAGAGGATGCGGATATGTGTTTGGATACGAACTCCGAAGTGGAGAGTGCCATGAATCACCGGCACCGGAGGGCCATGCTTCGGAACAACATCTTTTCTGAAGATGCTTTTAATGCCTTCAATTCGGCAGACGCATACGTCCGAGCTGCTCAAGGCGGGCTTTCCCAAGCGACGAACCAGTATACCAAAGATATACGGGTAAGAAATTTTGATAAGTATGTATAGCAGTATCCCCTGAGACTTGAAATAGTTGGAACAACTGTTTGAAGGATCAATTTATGCATAGGTTCTTGTGGACAAGAATGAACAATTGGCTCGGGAGCTGGAGGAATGTAAGTCCCAGCTGAGGGACGCGGTTGCCAAATTGGAGGAATCCCAGAAGGCCTCCTATGGTAACATTTGTCTTAATTGTACGAAGATGCACCAGTTAGTGAATGGCTGGTATGACTAGTCTAACAGAAAATTCTGCAAACAATCCCGGAGTGAACCCGGAGGGCGTAACGGATGATGAATCGCATCTTAGAAGGCAGCTAAAGGCTGGCGAGCGCATCCTTATGCAAGTGAAGCAAGAGAAGAACAATCTTCAAGATGCCAATATTCGGCTGGACGTGGAATTAAAAGACGTCCACGCTCAACTGGCGGACTCCATGAAGGAGAACAAAAGGCTTCCACGCGGCATTTATGGTGAGTGCCCAAACGAACTGTATGATAGTTTGGCGAGGAAGTGTTTTGAAAGAATTTTGCTTGCAGGAATGTTAACGAGTCGCCCTGAAGAGGAGATGCCCTCATCTGCAGGTGATTTACTGCAAGAACTTTCACAGTTGCACGAGCGAGCTCGGCGGGTGATGCACAGCGTTGCTCAGGCCTTGTGGCCATCAAGTCTCCTGCCGAATGGCATGGGAGAGCTTGTGGACCTGCTTCAAGGAGCCCGGGGTCGCTTCCGTCTGTGGAAGATATCAGCATGCCGGCAAGGTGCAAGAGAGGCCTGGGCAATGGTGAAGACCCGCTACACCAAGCTGGACCCGAACCATATGGCCGAAGTAGGACCGGCGGGGCCCGATGGGCAAGAAATTCCCATAAGTCTGGTATATGACCAGGTAGCGTTAGCCGCTAAGTATTCTCAACAGGATTGTAAGCTAGATAGCCTGTTAGATGGAATAGAGGAGGAATATAGTCAGTCCAAGTGACTTTGTAATATAATGGGCATAAGTAGCCCCTAGCCGGATTAAAATCATTTGTCATGGCGGACCTTTTCACTTCAGCCCCCGGATCCTACAGTCTGGGGTGTGTCCGAATACCCGCTATGTTATACAAAACCAGGGTATGCGTGGAGACCAGGCGTAGGGGTCATAAGTGCTTGAACAGACAAGTACCCAACTAGTTATGTTATATTACATGGATAGTAAGAAACATCTTCCAGGGAGAATAGTTCCGTTAGGGGTTCCTTTCCCTGGGTATGCATGCGGCAATGCGCATGTCCGGACTGCGAACGATGGTGCAGGATATAAGACTCCTGGGGTTTTAAGTTGTAATAAACTAATACGTCTTTTGTTCACCGATCGAATATTCTCTTAAGGAAACTAGCTTTCGGCTTCACCCAGTCTAAGGTACACATCCAGCTGAACCGGCAGTAACAATCGCAGAGGTGCTCCCCCTATGCCCTAGCCGAATTAATGGGAACGTAGGGCATAAACACAAGAGCCAGGCAACCCAGCTTGGCCACATCTTAAGTCATATCGATGCATATAATGGTGAAAAAAGGGCACATATGAAAAAGAAACTCTTATGTGATGGGCAAAAAGCCATTTGCGTAATTATTTTTAGCTTCCATATAGGAAGCCCCCAGGTAATGCTTACACACATAGTGCGGCCGGAGTAATCCGGGAGTCCGCACTGTATTTAGTACTGTGTGTGAAGAAAAAAAAGGGAAGGGGTCGAGAAAGGAAAAGT
This sequence comes from Triticum aestivum, assembly GCF_018294505.1. NCBI lineage: Eukaryota > Viridiplantae > Streptophyta > Magnoliopsida > Poales > Poaceae > Triticum > Triticum aestivum. The sequence continues at coordinate 270,845,019 of NC_057795.1, read as the reverse complement.
GGGGTGGAGCATGAGTAAAAGGGAGGGGGTAAGGAGACGAACACTAAGTTCGGCGTTAGGCGTAGAATCTCCGGAGTCTGACCGCGTTCCATGGGTTCGGTTCGAGTCTGTTATCGGATGCATTACGTAAGCGGTACGCTCCTCCGGTGAGAACTTTGTCGATGACGAAGGGACCTTCCCACTTGGATTTTAGTTTGTCCTTCTTCTTCTCCGGTAGGCGTAGAACGAGCTCGCCAATATTGTAAGTTTTGGCCCGCACTTCTCTGCTTTGATATCGTCGAGCCTGCTGCTGATAGAATGCGGAACGGGCTTTTGCGACATCGTGCTCCTCCTCCAGGGCATCCAAGTTATCCTGCCGATCTAGCTCAGCTTCCTTCTCTTCGTACATGCGTACGCGTGGTGAATCGTGTATTATGTCACAGGGTAGTACTGCTTCCGCACCGTACACCATAAAAAATGGTGTATATCCGGTGGTGCGATTCGGTGTGGTCCGCAGCCCCCAGAGTACGGAATCGAGCTCCTCCACCCAGTGCGTATCCGATTCTGTTAAAGATCGCACTAGTCTGGGTTTGATGCCGCTCATGATGAGACTGTTTGCCCGTTCGACCTGACCGTTTGTTTGGGGGTGGTAGACGGAAGCGTAGTCGAGCTTAATGCCCATTTTGCCGCACCAAGTTTTCACTTCATCGGCTATGAAATTTGAGCCATTATCAGTGATGATGCTGTGGGGGACACCGTATTGGTGTACGACCCCGGATATGAAGTCTATTACTGGTTCGGATTCATCCGTTTTAACTGGTTTGGCTTCTATCCATTTGGTGAACTTGTCCACCATGACCAGTAAGTATTTTTTCTTATGGCTTCCCCCTTTAAGGGGTCCGACCATATCCAGCCCCCAGACCGCGAAGGACCAAGTTATGGGGATTGTTTGGAGAGCGGTAGGGGGCATATGACTCTGATTGGCGAAGAGCTGGCAGCCGACGCAATGTTGGACAAGGTCCTGTGCGTCTGCTCGGGCCGTCGGCCAATAGAAGCCTGTGCGGAAGGCCTTGCTGACTAGCACTCGAGCCGCAGCGTGGTGTCCGCCCAGTCCGGCATGGAATTCAGCCAAGAGTTACCGCCCTTTCCTCTTCGGAGATGCACCTTTGGAGCACTCCGGTCGCGCTTTTCTTATAGAGTTCCCCTTCGTGGACTTTGTAAGCTTTAGAACGCCAGACTATGCAGCGTGCTTCATTTTGGTCTTCGGGGAGCTCCTGCCTATTTAGGTAGGCCAAGAAAGGCTCAGTCCACGGGGCGATTACGGCCATGATTTCGTGGGCCGAAGATGTTATTTCGGTGGCAGAGCCTCCGATTGTGTATGATGGTTCGGAATCTGGGGATGTGTTCGGATTCGTGCTGGTATTGCCGGACTCCCCTTCCCATACTACGGATGGCTTGAACAACCTTTCCAGGAATATGTTAGGTGGGACAGGGTCGCGTTTGGCGCTGATGCGGGCGAGAACGTCTGCCGCTTCATTGCTTTCTCGAGCCACATGGTGGAATTCGAGCCCCTTGAACCGAGCTGACATTTTGAGGACGGCATTGTGGTAGGCCGCCATTTTCGGATCCTTGGCATCAAAGTCTCCGTTTATTTGTGATATTGCGAGGTTTGAATCCTCGCGCACTTCTAGGCGTTGGATGCCCATAGAGACTGCCATCCGAAGACCGTGCAACAGTGCCTCGTATTGGGCTGCATTATTGGAGTCTGTATATAATATTTGAAGGACGTACTGGACTATGTCTCCGGTGGGGGACATCAAGACTACACCTGCTCCCAATCCGGCCAGCATTTTGGAGCCGTCGAAGTGCATGATCCAGTTGGAGTACGCATCATACTCTTTAGGGAGTTCGGCTTCTGTCCATTCGGCGACAAAGTCAGCCAGTACTTGCGACTTAATGGCTCGCTGTGGTTTGTATATTATGTCAAACGGAAGGAGCTCGATAGCCCATTTAGCAATCCAGCCCGTAGCGTCCCGGTTATTTATTATGTCATTGAGTGGTACTTCGGAAGCCACCGTAATCGAACACTCTTGAAAGTAGTGTCGTAGCTTTCGGGATGCCATGAAGACCGCGTATGCTATTTTTTGATAGTGCGGGTATCGGGATTTGCATGGGGTGAGGACCGTGATACATAATAAACCAGCCTTTGAAGCGGGAATTTGTATCCGTCCGCCTCTCGTTCGACGACGAGCACTGTGCTTACCACTTGATGTGTTGCATCTATGTACAATAGCATAGGTTCGCCGATATTTGGCGCTGTTAGGACTAGATTACTGGCCAGTAAGGTCTTTATTTCATCGAGCCCAGCCGCGGCCGCATCCGTCCATACGAAGTGTTCGGTGCGCCGAAGGAGGCGGTAAAGAGGCAATGCCTTTTCTCCTAACCTGGATATAAAGCGGCTCAAAGCGGCCACACATCCAGCTAGTTTCTGGATGTGCTTGAGGTTTGTTGGTATAGCCAACTGCGACAGAGCTTGGATTTTTGCCGGATTCGCTTCAATTCCTCTATTGGAAACAATGAAGCCCAGCAGCTTCCCCGAGGGGACGCCGAAACGCATTTTTCTGGATTCAACTTGATGTCGTATGTCCAGAGGTTATCGAATGTAATCCTCAAGTCATCTATTAGGGTTTCGAAGTGTCTTATTTTTATGACCACGTCATTCACATATGCCTCCACTGTTTTGCCGATTTGTTTTTCCAGGCATGTTTGAATCATGCGTTGATAAGTTGCGCCGGCATTCTTAAGACCGAAAGGCATAGTGTTGATGCAAAAAGGGCCATATGGCGTTATGAAAGCTGTTGCAGCTTGGTCAGACTCTGCCATCTTTATTTGATGTTATCCGGAGTATGCGTCGAGAAAACACAACGAGTCGTGTCTAGCTATGGCATCAATGATTTGATCGATCCGAGGGAGGGGAAAGGGATCCTTGGGGCAAGCCTTATTGAGGTCTTTAAAGTCGACGCATAGGCGCCAGGATTTGTCCTTCTTCGGCACCATCACCAAATTTTCCAGCCAATCCGGATGTTTAATATCTCTGATGAATCCGGCCTCGAGTAGCTTGGCTAGATCGTCCCCCATTGCTTGTCATTTGGGATCTGAGAATCGCCTTAGGGTCTGTTTGACGGGTTTGTATCCCTTTAGTATGTTAAGGCTATGCTCGGCCAATCCACGCGGGATGCCCAGTATGTCCGATGGATGCCAGGCGAAAATATCCCAATTCTCGCGTAAAAAGTCTCGTAGTGCGGCGTCTATTGCGGGGCTCAACCGTGTCTCGATGGAAGCTGTCTTCATGGGGTCCGTTGGGTGGACTTGGAATTTGACTATTTCGTCTGCGGTTTTAAATGAGATGGACTTGGGTCGCTTGTCGAGTATCACGTCGTCCCTGTCCACGGTGGCCCGTAGCGTTGTTAATTCTTCGGCTGCTAGGGCTTCGGATAATGCTTCCAGAGCCAGTGCTGCAGTTTTGTTTTCGGCGCGGAGTGCGATGTCCGGATCACTGGCTAGAGTGATGATTCCATTGGGCCCGGGCATTTTAAGCTTCATGTACCCGTAATAGGGTATGGCTTGAAAGCTTGTAAACGCGTCCCGCCCCAAAAGGGCGTGGTATCCACTACTAAAGGGAGCCACTTCGAATGTGATTTCTTCGGACCTGTAATTTTCCGGGGTGCCAAACACCACGTCGAGTGTGATTTTTCCCCTGAAGGTGGTGCCGCTTTACTCAATGTGACCTTTATCATTTTCCATTTTGTTAAGCGTTTCTTCGTAGATCAAGTTCAATCCACTTCTGCCATCCATGAGTACCTTAGTGAGCCGGAAGCCGTCCATGATTGGGCTAAGGACCAGAGCGGCTGGTGCCCGGACAGTCTGGAATCGAGGCTCATCACTGGCATTGAAAGTTATAGGAGTGTCGTTCTAGGGGTTTATCTTTGCCACATGGCAAATTTCAGCTGAGCTTCGATGAGATCGCTTGCGCCTATTGTTTGAGGAGAAAGTCTCGAAGACAGTCAATACTGCATTGTGTCCATTGGCGGGATGTTGTTCTGCCTTATGGCTTGCAAGAAGATCCTCGCCACTTTTCGCAACCTGCCGGAGTATCCAACATGCTCTAAGGCTATGAGTTGGTGTCGTGTCCGGAGTGCTGTGGAGTTTACATGGTCGTTTGAGCCATTCTTCCAATACGGTTCCCCGCCCTGGGGTGTGCTTTGGTCTCTTGGGGACAGGATCGGCCGGCTTATGGGAGTTCGCCCGTTTAGTTCGGACAAAGGTCTTGGTGAGAGCCATACTGTCCCAAAATTCAGTTTGGGTTTTCCAAGCGCTTTCCATCGCACAGTACTTCTGTACTATGATTGCCAAATCCGCGAAGCATACTATGTCACGGCAACTTATAGCATTAAGGAGTCCTTTGTCCGTGCAGTTTTTGCAGAAGAGTAAGACTATATTCTCCTCGCGGCAGTGCTTGACCTTGTTAAGCGCAAGGAGGAATCTGGCCCAGTAGCGATGTACAGTCTCCTCGGGCTCTTGCCAGATGCGGGAGAGGCAGTTTAGGTCCTTGTAGGTGCTGTTAGCTGAATCCGGATTCTGATCCGATCCAACACCCAGGGGCATGGGGAGCTCCAAGCCTGACAGCTCGGGATTCAGGGTATCTCCCACTTTCTTCGGCCTAATGCCCGATTCTAAGTCCGGGACCTGGGTCATGTCTCCCTCTGAGCAGGTTTTCGGCTCAAGGAGTTCGGTGATCCGGACATAATTCGTCCTCAAAGTTGAGGTACAGTCCGTGTGAGGTTCCTCCACTATCGCTATCTCATGGGTGGCCGGCGGGGATCTGATGTCCCTTTGGTCGGGTTTAAGCCCGATCCGATCATAGTCTATAGCGACTCCCAGAGTGGCGATGCGATCCAACAACTCATTGAGGGAGGAGAGCTCTATTAGATCTATCTGTTCAGCGAGTTCCGAACTAACGCGAAGGTTATGATTGATGACCCGAGAGGCCATCGTCGGTGCTACCGCCGATGGAGCGGCCATGATAAAGCCGCCAAGTCAGAGAGTTTGACCTACAACCAGAGTTCCCTCCGAGGTAATGTCGTCCTTGATGACGAGATGTGCCATCGAGCTTTGCGGCGATGACACAGAGGAACTCTCAATGAAATCACCAATGTCGGTGTCAAAACCGGTGGATCTCGGGTAGGGGGTCCCGATCTGTGCGTCAAGGCTGATGGTAACAGGAAGCAAGGGACACAGATGTTTACCCAGGTTCGGGCCCTCTTGATGGAGGTAAAACCCTACTTCCTGCTTGATTAATATTGAAGATATTGGTAGTACAAGAGTAGATCTACCACGAGATCATAGAGGCTAAACCCTAAGAGCTAGCCTATGATGGTATGATTGTAATTGTGATCGGCCTTCTAAGGACCAACCTCTCCGGTTTATATAGACACCGGAGAGGGCTAGGGTTTACATGGAGTCGGTTACAAGGAAGGAAACACAATATCCAAATCGCCAAGCTTGCCTTCCACGTAATGGAGAGTCCCATCCAGACACGAGCCGAAGTCTTGAGTCTTGTATCTTCACGCTTCAATAGTCCGGACATTGTACACAGTCCGGCTGTCTGGATACCCCCTAATCTAGGACTCCCTCAACGGGTGTCGGTGTCAAAACCGGCGGATCTCGGGTAGGGGGTCCCGATCTGTGCGTCAAGGCTGATGGTAACAGGAAGCAAGGGAGACATAGATTTACCCAGGTTCGGGCCCTCTCGATGGAGGTAAAACCCTACTTCCTGCTTGATTAATATTGAAGATATGGGTAGTACAAGAGTAGATCTACCACGAGATCATAGAGGCTAAACCCTAAGAGCTAGCCTATGATGGTATGATTGTAATTGTGATCGGCCTTCTAAGGACCAACCTCTCCAGTTTATATAGACACCAGAGAGGGCTAGGCTTTACATGGAGTCAGTTACAAGGAAGGAAACACTATATCCGGATCGCCAAGCTTGCCTTCCACGCAAAGGAGAGTCCCATCCGGACACGGGCCGAAGTCTTGATTCTTGTATCTTCACGCTTCAATAGTCCGGACGTTGTACACAGTCCGGCTGTCCGGATACCCCCTAATCCAGGACTCCCTCAGTAGCCCCTGAACCAGGCTTCAATGACTATGAGTCCAGCGCGCAGTATTGTCTTCGACATTGCAAGGCGGGTTCCTTTTCCGAATACTCCGAAGTAGTTATCGAACACGTAGACCGTGTCCGGAGCTGCAAGATGATCTTCACGTAGCATAAACCTGATCCGCTGGCAATCTTCGGGCATCGTGCCCTTGCATCATGGCCTGGTCCAACGCGAACCGGCGTTTCTTACCCCACCTCGACTCGTGTTACGAGGCGGTTTTATTGGCACGTCCCGTCGAGGCAGAGATCGTGCTCCTCTTATTACGGGATTTTCCATTAATAAGGGCGTGCGTGACCCCACGACGGCCGTTGGTATAACTCCGTGTGTTTTTAGATAAGCCTCAAACTGTCAGACCATGGACTCTTGATATTCACCCCCTTTATAAAGGGGTCGAGGCCTATGCCTCTTTTCCACCTTCCTCGCGCCTTCTCGCACCTCGAGTTCTAACACCCGAAACCCAAGCTTCACCACCCCAGATCCTCCAATATGTCTGGATCCATCCCTCAAGGCCGGTGGGTGGCCTCCTCGATTCAAGAGGACGACATTGCAAAGCTTAGGGAGGTCGGATACCTGACCGCCGATATCCAACACAGGCTTCCTGCTCCAGGGCAGGTCATCCCCACACCGGAGCCTAATGAGTGCGTCGTTTTTGTCCGCATTTCCTCCGCGGCCTGGGCTTCGCCCTCGAGCCCTTTGTGAGGGGGCTCATGTTCTATTATGGGTTGGATTTTCATGATCTGGCTCCAGACGCTATCCTCCAAATCTCGCCGTTCATTATCGTGTGCGAGGCTTTTCTCCACGTCACCCCACACTTCGGCTTATGGCTCAAGACCTTCAAGGTGACGCCGAAGATGATCGAGGGGCGACATGCAGAGTGCGGAGGTGCCGTAATAAGCAGGAACGCTGATGCCCCATGGCCAGAGGGTTCTTTCCCAGAAGTATCCGATGTATGGCAACGGAGGTGGTTTTATGTCATGGCTCCCAGAGGCACAAAGTGGGTGGCTGCCCCCGAGTTCCGCTCGGGCCCTCCGTCATAGTTGGCATCTTGGACAGACGTAGGATGGAATTGGGGGCCCGCTGGTGATGTACCAGTACTGCAGAATCACATCCGGGAGCTTCTTGAGAGGGACATTAACCTCGTCAGCATAATGCAAGTGATGCTAATCCGACGGATGTTACCGTGCCAACGCCGGCCTCTCCGGATGTGGGAGTTTAATCCGGAGGGTCCGCAGACTGTCAAGCACTTCTTCAGCTTGAGGCTCGAAGAGATGTGCAAATTATTCTTCATACAGAAAGTAGAGTATCCGGACACCACCGAGGATGCGGGCCTAAGCTGCAATCGCCTAGATACCCAAGTAAGTAAACTTGACACCGGACACCTTGTTTCGCATTTGTCATAATTGTTTATTCTAAAAATCATCCGTGGCCAGGAATGGCTCAGCAAGGCGGAGAGGATCATGTGTCCGGCGCCACTTCCCGAAGGCTCGCCTGGCCCTACCATGGCCAAGATGCTTGACCGGGTACTCAGCAGAATGCCTTCAGGGAAGGATAAGGGGAAGAACGAAGAAACCGAACTCCACACACTACGCATCCGAACCGGGGGAATTGTTACCTCCCCTAAGGAGGATAGTCGGGGAGGGGAGGTTAAGGCCTCCTCCACGCGCGGGAAGAAGAGGGCCGCCTCCGAAGACGTGGAGGCAGAGACGCCCCAACCAGGGAAAAAGGTATCCCTGGGGGGCCTTGCCCAGACGGGCTCCCTCACCGCGTCATTCCTGCCAACGGGCCAGCCCTTGATACGTCTCCGTCGTATCTACTTTTCCAAACACTTCTGCCCTTGTTTTGGACTCTAACTTGTATGATTTGAATGGAACTAACCCGGCTGACGCTGTTTTCAGCAGAACTGCCATGGTGTTGTTTTTTGTGCAGAAAATAAAAATCCTCGGAATGTCCTGAAACTCCACGGAACACCTTAGAAAAAATAAAGAAAAATCCTCGCAAAAGATGAAGACCAGGGGGCCCACACCCTGCTCACGAGGGTGGGGGCGCGCCCCCCTACCTCGTGGGCCCCTTGGTGGCCCTCCAACTCCATATATTGGCTTTCGGGGAGAAAAAAGTCAGAGACAAGAAATCATCGCGTTTTACGATACGGAGCCGCCGCCAAGCCCTAATCTCTCTCGGGAGGGCTGATCTGGAGTCCGTTCGAGGCTCCAAAGAGGGGGATTCGTCACCGTCGTCATCATCAAACATCCTCCATCACCAATTTCACGATGCTCACTGCCGTGCGTGAGTAATTGCATCGTAGGCTTGCTGGACGGTGATGGGTTGGATGAGATTTATCATGTAATTGAGTTAGTTTTGTTAGGGTTTAATCCCTAGTATCCATTATGTTCTGAGATTGATGTTGCTATGACTTTGCTATGCTTAATGCTTGACACTAGGGCCCGAGTGCCATGATTTCAGATCTGAACCTATTATGTTTTCATGAATATATGTGAGTTTTAGATCCTATCTTGCAAGTCTTTAGTCACCTACTATGTGTTATGATCCGGCAACCCCGAAGTGACAATAATCGGGACCACTCCTGGTGATGACCATAGTTTGAGGAGTTCATGTATTCACTATGTGCTAATGCTTTGTTCCGGTTCTCTATTAAAAGGAGGCCTTAATATCCCTTAGTTTCCAATAGGACCCCGCTGCCACGAGAGGGTAGGACAAAAGATGTCATGCAAGTTCTTTTCCATAAGCACGTATGACTATATACGGAATACATGCCTACATTACATTAAGGAACTGGAGCTAGTTCTGTGTCACCCTATGTTATGACTACTACATGATGAACCACATCCGGCATAATTATCCATCACTAATCCGGTGCCTACGAGTTCTCCATATACTGGTTTACACTTATTTACTTTTCCGTTGCTACTGTTACAATCACTACAAAATACCAAAAACATTACTTTTACTGTCTTTACTTTTGTTACCATTACCACCACTATCATATTACTTTGCTACTAAACACTTTGCTGCAGATACTAAGTTTCCAGGTGTGGTTCAATTGACAACTCAGCTGCTAATACTTGAGAATATTCTTTGGCTCCTCTTGTGTCGAATCAATAAATTTGGGTTGAATACTCTACCCTCGAAAACTGTTGCGATCCCCTATACTTGTGGGTTAGCAAGACCTTTTTCTGGCGCCGTTGCCGGGGAACATAGCTCTATTCTTTGAGTCACTTGGGATTTATATCTGCTGGACACTATGAAGAACTTGAAAGATGATCGAACTACTATTTTGCCCTCAACTACGAGGGGAGGTAAGGGACTGCCATCTAGCCTTGCACTAGATTCTCCTTCTGTTATTAGTAAGTTTGCGACACCTAAACCTACTACTGCTATTGATTCTGATATGTCGCATGTTATTGATGATGCCACTTCTGCTATGCACAATACTTATGATGAAACTACTTCTATGCTTGATACTACTGTGCCACTTGGTGAATATCTTGATGAGCAAATTGCTAGGTCTAGAGAAAGAGAAATTATTGAACCTGAACACGATTATGTTAGTGATGATGAACCTATGCCTGCTATTCCTGAGGGTTATCTTTTTGATGCTGAATCTTCTGCAGCTATTTTTGCTTGCCAGGATAGACGTGAACTTAAGAGGTTGCTAGTTAAATGGAGTAAAGAATCTTTTAGAGGTAGAATGAAACCCAACCCTGCTTTTGCTACTTCACCTATCTGTGTGCCTAATCAGGATTATTATGATTTTTTGTTGATACAGATATAATTACTTAGGTTGAATCTGATCCTTTTTATGGCTATGAATCTGAAACTGTTGTGGCACACCTTACTAAGTTAAATGATATAGCTGCCCTGTTTACTAATAATGAGAGATCACGCTACCTTTATTTATTCAAGATATTTCTGTTCTCATTAAAGGGTGATGCTAAGATATGGTATAATTCTCTTGATCCTGGTTGTGTGCAAAGTCCCCAGGATATGATTTATTACTTCTCTGCTAAATATTTCCCTGCTCATAAGAAACAAGCTGCTTTGAGGGAAATATACAATTTTGTGCAAATTCAAGAAGAGAGTCTCCCACAAGCTTGGGGGAGGCTTCTCAAGTTACTTAATGCTTTGCCTAATCATCCTCTTAAGAAACCTGAAATATTTGATATCTTTTATAATGGGCTAACTGATGCTTCCAGAGATTACCTGGATAGTTGTGCTGGTTCTCTTTTCAGGGAAAGAACACCGGATGACGCTGAAATTCTATTGAATAATATATTGGCAAATCAAAACAATTGGGCACCTCCTGAGCCACCTCCCGAGCTACCTCCTGAGCCAATTACTGAGCCTATTCCTAAACCAACTCCGAAGAAGAGATGTGTTCTATTTCTCAGTCCTGAAGATATGCAAGAGGCAAAGAAATCTATGAAAGAAAAAGGTACTAAAGCTGAAGATGTTAAGAATTTACCTCCTATTGAAGAAATACATGGTCTTAATTTACCGCCTGTTGAAGAAGTATATGATCTCAATTACTTATTTACTGAAGAACCTCCCGATATCCCGACATAGGTAGTAAAGGTAAATTCTCTCTATAGATATGATAAAGCTGAAGTCCCTCCTACTAAAATTGCTAGTCAGTGCTTGGATGAGTTTGATGACTTTATGTTTAAGCAAGATGACTTTAATGCTTATTTTGGTAGACAATTAAAACAGAATACCTTTATGATTAAACGCTTGGGTGATTATATGGCTGATATTAGAGGTGAACTTAAACTTGTTAGCAAACATGCTTCTATGGTTACCACTCAAGTAGAACAAGTACTTAAAGCTCAGAAAGAAGTGCTTGATGAAATGAATAGTAAGAAAAATGATTATGCTGTTAGAGTGGCTACTAGAACTGGTAGAATGACTCAGGAACCTTTGTATCCTGAAGGCCACCCTAAGAGAATCGAGCAAGATTCTCAGAGAAATAATATTGATGTACCTAGTTCTTCTAAGAGGAAGAAAAAGAAAAATGATAGGACTTTGCAAACTTCTAGTGAACCTATTGTTGAACCACCTGAGAATCTAAATGATATCTCTGTTTCTGATGCTGAAACACAATCAGGTGATGAACATGAACCTAGTGATAATGTTAATGATAATGTTCATGTTGATGCTCAACCTAGTAATGATAATGATGTAGAAGTTGAACCTGCTGTTGATCTTGATAACCCACAATCAAAGAATCAACGTTATGATAAAAGAGATTTTGTTGCTAGGAAACATGGTAAAGAAAGGGAACCATGGGTTCAGAAACCCATGCCTTTTCCTCCGAAACCATCCAAGAAAAAGGATGATGAGGATTTTGAGCGCTTTGCTGAAATGATTAGACCCATCTTTTTGCGTATGCGATTAACTGATGTGCTCAAAACAAATCCTTATGCTAAGTATATGAAGGATATTATTACTAATAAAAGAAAGATACCTGAAGCTGAAATTTCCACCATGCTTGCTAATTATACTTTTAAGGGTGGAATACCAAAGAAACTTGGAGATCCCGGAGTACCTACTATACCATGCTCCATTAAAAGAAATTATGTTAAAACTGCTTTATGTGATCTTGGAGCCGGTGTTAGTGTTATGCCTCTCTCTTTATATCGTAGACTTGACTTGAATAAGTTGACACCTACTGAAATATCTTTGCAAATGGCTGATAAATCAACTGCTATACCTATCGGTATTGTGAGGATGTGCCTGTTGTGGTTGCAAACGTTACTATTTTAACGGAATTTGTTATTCTTGATATTCCCGAGGATGATAGCCTGTCTATTATTCTTGGAAGACCTTTCCTTAATACCGCATGGGCTGTTATTGATTGCACCAAAGGCAATGTCACTTTTCATGTTAATGGCAATGAACACACGGTACACTTTCCGAGGAAACAACCTCAAGTTTATAGTATCAACTCTATTGGAAAAATTCCATCGATTATATTTGGAGGTTTTGAATTTCCTCTCCCTACTGTCAAGAAAAAGTATGATATTCTTATTGTTGGGGATTTTCATATCCCCGTTGAGGTAACTTAGTGTCATTTGAAATTTCTCGGGTTCCGTGATTATTCGGAATGAGTTTGTTAACAAGACTTGATCAACCTTGTTAGTGGGTTCATTTTGATGATCACGAGATGGATGAAACTAGAAGCACAACCTTCTGTACCTTCTTTATATTTTCTGTTATTTAGTAGAAATAAAGTAAAATAGTATTTTCTGTCTGTCTCTGACTTATCCGTGCAATATAAAAATATCCCGAAAATAAAAGTCCTCAGAATGCCATGCCAATTTAATATGATTTTTTGGGAATATTTGAGAATTTACTGTGCAAAAATTACCACGGGGGAGCCGCCACCTGGCCACGAGTGTGGAGGGCACGCCCCCTACCTCATGGGTCCATGGTGTCCCTCCTCCACTTATTCCTGCACACATCGTCTTCCACTGCCTCACACAAACACGAAAAACCAACTCATGCATGAGTTCCAGCCCCCGTTGCTGTGATTTTCGATCTCCTTGCTCAAAGCACCTCTTGCAAAACTGCTTGGGGAGATTGTTCCTTGGTATGTGACTCCTCCTTTGGTTCAATTAGTTTTTGTTCTAGTGCTTTATTCATTACAAATTTGTGCTGCATAGGTGACCATGTTCTTGAGCTTGCATGTCGAAATTATATGGTTCCAAGTAGTTCTAATGCTTTATATAGGCTCTAGGCACTTGTGGGAGTTGTTACTATCAATTTTATTGAATTGGTTCACTTTTTTTTGAAGTTACTAAAAATTTCAGAAATTTTTCAGAGGAAACAATATGCTTAGGAGGATGTTCCAAGGTGGTCCTTCAAGGAAGCAAGGTCCGAGGCTTGCAATACGTGATGCTGACGAGGAACCACCAAGAGACGCTCCTGTGAGGCCTTGTGAATGGCCATCGGAAAATTTTATGAATCAAGTGGGAATCAAAGAAGAATTTAGCACATATTTGAGTAACGCCGGTCTTGAGGACTTTGAAGCTGACAAATGCCCCCAGTATTATGATCTCACAAGTTCATTTGTGAGGAGGTTTGAGTTTTCATCTTCGCGTAATTCTCCTTCAGTCATGTTTGACCTTTATGACAAATCTTATACCATGGACTTAGAGGATTTTACTTCTGCTTGCAAACTTCCATCTTGGGGTAATGTCAGGGATCCCCCTAAATCTGAATATAGACACTTTCTTACTAGAATAACTGTGGGGGAATCTAGAGATATAACGCAAGCTACTATAGGGAGCATTCACTTTCCTGCTATACATTATTTTGCTCTCTTCATAGGTAGATGCATACATGCTAAGGATGAAGCATGTCATATGTGTGTCCCTGATCTCAGTATTCTCAGGAGTGCTGTGTTAGGAGACCAATCTTATCATATGGGAGCCATTGTAGCTCGCAGGTTGCATCAGAATAGACATAGCGGAGATTTCTTTGGAGGAATTTATGCAACCCGCTTAGCTAATTGTCTTGAGATAGACATTCATGAGGGTGATATGGAATTACCCCCTTCTTATTTAGATTTTGATTCTATGGTTTCCCCTCAGTTTGTTGAGAGGACTGAACCACCTCTCCAGTATCGACTAATCTTTGACAGACGTCGTGTAGTCCATATTGCTCTTCCTGCTCCTGCTTTCTTTGATTCACAGGCAAAAAGAAGATATATTATTACCAGAGAGGAGGCAGATGAGTACGAAAGGAGAGTGGAGGCTGCTCGACTCCACGCTACAGCTCAGGCGGCGATAGCCGCTGCGTCGCAGTACGACCCCAGCTTCACCTACGGATATCCGCCAGGCCATCCCTGGCATTAGACCAACTTAGGCCAAAAGCCTAAGCTTGGGGGAGTACGTATTTCCCACTGACATTACATTCATGTTCACACACACACTCATTACTAGATGTCGGTGCTCATACTTTTCACTGTAATATCCATGCTAGTTTAATTTCTTTTTCCTGCTTTCTTCTTGTGTGTTTGATAAACCTTAAGAAAAAAACAAAAAAATTAGTTAGTTTAATTTCCTTGCTTGTATTAGAATTAAAAAGAAAACCCAAAAATATTTCCCGTTCTTCTTTTTACCTGTTGGGAGCTTTCCCGTGTAAATAGTTTTTATTTCCTTTTCCTTTCTTTGGGGGTCGAGAAGACCATATTGAAAATGCTTAGTGGCTCTTATATGCATGATTGTTTATTTAACTTAGAGCCCATATTACTTGTCTTCTCTCTTGAGTTGAATGCTTGCAGATTCCAGCTTAGTCCAATGCACGTGCACTCTTATTATTATACACACCGTTCGGTCGTGCAAGTGAAAGGCAATAATGATGATATATGATGGACTTATTGGGAAGAGGAAAGCTGGTATGAACTCGACCTCTCTTGTTTTTGTAAATATGATGATTCATCGTTCTGATTCAGCTATTATGAAGTAAACATATTTGCAATGACATTTAGAGATTATAGTTGCTTGTGCCATGCTTGATTAGCTATGAGTTATAATGGTTTACCTTGCGTGCCAACATGCTATTAGAATGATTATGATGTGGTATGATGGGATGGTATCCTCCTTTAAATGCATTGAGTGACTCGACTTGGCACATGTTCACGCATGTAGTTGAATCCAATCAACATAGCCTTCATGATATTTATGTTCATGGTGGATTATATCCTACTCATGCTTGTACTCGGTGTGAATTAATTTTAATCCATGTTTACGACTGTTGTCGCTCTCTCAGTTGGTCGCTTCCCAGTCTTTTGCTAGCCTTCACCTGTACTAAGCGGGAATACTGCTTGTGCATCCAAACTCCTTAAACCCCAAAGTTATTCCATATGAGTCCACTATACCTACCTATATGCGGTATTTACCTGCCGTTCCAAGTAAATTTGTATGTGCCAAACTCTAAACCTTCAAATAAACATTCTGTTTTGCATGCTCAAATAGCTCATATGTCAACTAGAGCTTCCCTTATCTTCTGTGTTAGGCGGGTTATTCTCAAGAGGAGTGGACTCCGCTCCTCATTCACGAGAAAATGGCTGGTATCCGGGATGCCCAGTCCCATGCTTTATGCAAACTAAATCAAAATAACTGCAAACAAAACTCCCCTTGGGACCCGTTGAATGTTGGAGGCACTCGTTGTTTCGAGCAAGCCATGGATTGATGCTTGTGGAGGAAGGGGAGTATAAACTTTACCATTCTGTTTGGGAACCGCCTATAATCTGTTTAGCATGGAAGATATCGTTGTCTTTTAGTTGTTATGTTGACAATGAAAGTATGCCGCTCAAAATATAATTTATCTCTATTTCAAAACCGAGCTCTGGCACCTCTACAAATCCCTGCTTCCCTCTGCGAAGGGCCTATCTATTTACTTTTATGTTGAGTCATCACCCTTCTTATTAAAAAGCACCCGCTGGAGAGCACACTGTCGTTTGCATTCATTATTATTGGTTTATATTGGGTATGACTTGACTGGATCTCTTTTACCATGAATTACAATGTTTAGTCAGTCCTTGATCTTTAAAGGTGCTCTGCATTTATGTTTTGCTGTCTCAGAAAGGGCTAGCGAGATACCATTTTGTTATATCATGTTATGATTATTTTGAGAAAGTGTTGTCATTCGAGTTTTATTATTATGGCTCGCTAGCTGATTATGCTATTGATATGAGTAATTATGAGACCTACATGTCATTGTGAGTATGGTTAGTTCATAATAATTGCTGAAACTTGAATGCTGGCTTTTCATGCTTACAACAACAAGAGCAAACAGAGTTTGTAAAAGTTTTTCTTTTTCTCTTTCAGTTTGTCAACTGAATTGCTTGAGGACAAGCAAGGTTTTAAGCTTGGGGGAGTTGATACGTCTCCGTCGTATCTACTTATCCAAACTCTTTTGCCCTTATTTTGGACTCTAACTTGTATGATTTGAATGGAACTAACCCGGACTGACGCTGTTTTCAGCAGAACTGCCATGGTGTTGTTTTTGTGCAGAAAATAAAAATCCTCAGAATGTCCTGAAACTCCACGGAACACCTTAGAAAAAATAAAGAAAAACCCTCGCAAAAGATGAAGACCAGGGGGGCCACACCCTGCTCACGAGGGTGGGGGGCGCGCCCCCCTGGGCGCGACCCCCTACCTCGTGGGCCCCCTGGTGGCCCTCCGACGCCAACTCCAACTCCATATATTGGCTTTCAGGGAGAAAAAAATAAGAGAGAAGAAATCATCGCGTTTTAGATACGGAGCCGCCGCCAAGCCCTAATCTCTCTCGGGAGGGCTGATGTGGAGTCCGTTCGAGGCTCCGGAGAGGGGGATTCAACGCTGTCGTCATCATCAACCATCCTCCATCACCGATTTCATGATGCTCACCGCCGTGCGTGAGTAATTGCATCATAGGCTTGCTGGACGGTGATGGGTTGGATGAGATTTATCATGTAATAGAGTTAGTTTTGTTAGGGTTTGATCCCTAGTATCCATTATGTTCTGAGATTGATGTTGCTATTACTTTGCTATGCTTAATGCTTGACACTAGGGCCTAAGTGCCATGATTTCAGATCTGAACCTATTATGTTTTCATGAATATATGTGAGTTTTGGATCCTATCTTGCAAGTCTATAGTCACCTACTATGTGTTATGATCCGGCAACCCCGAAGTGACAATAATCGGTACCACTCCCGGTGATGACCATAGTTTGAGGAGTTCATATATTCACTATGTGCTAATGCTTTGTTCCGGTTCTCTATTAAAAGGAGGCCTTAATATCCCTTAGTTTCCAATAGGACCCCGCTGCCACGGGAGGGTAGGACAAAAGATGTCATGCAAGTTCTTTTCCATAAGCACGTATGACTATATACGGGATACATGCCTACATTACATTGATGAACTGGAGCTAGTTCTGTGTCACCCTATGTTATGACTGCTACATGATGAACCACAACCAGCATAATTATCCATCGCTAATCCGGTGCCTACGAGTTTTCCATATACTGGTTTACACTTATTTACTTTTCTGTTGCTACTGTTACAATCACTACAAAATACCAAAACATTACTTTTACTGTCTTTACTTTTGTTACCGTTACCACCACTATCATATTACTTTGCTACTAAACACTTTGCTGCAGATACTAAGTTTCCAGGTGTGGTTGAATTGACAACTCAGCTGCTAATACTTGAGAATATTCTTTGGCTCCCCTTGTGTCGAATCAATAAATTTGGGTTGAATACTCTACCCTCGAAAACTGTTGCGACCCCCTATACTTGTGGGTTATCAACCATCCACCGAGCTGTAAGCCAATCATTAATTTGAAGGTACTATGTTTCTCCTAGATCAATAACTAGGATTCGTCTTTTGCAGTCCGGCTAGCAGCTCTTCTCAACAGAGTTCATCTTCAGGGGATCTTCCTCCGGAGATGATGGAGAGTGTGACCCCACCTACCTCTCCGGCTCATGAAGCGGGCGACACCGAGGTGTCGTCACGGAGGTGTCCAGATTTGCCGAAGCCGGAAGTCAATGCGTCAGCTGTGCTGAGCCCGGAGTGTTTGGCTCCCACGAGGGGCGATGGGAAGGGTCCGGCGCAGTTCGATGTCCGGCCGGACGTACTGACGGGCTTACTGGAGCGAGCTGCGCTCTCGGAGGAGCACCGCTCATTAATGAGCACGGTGCTCCAGAAGATTTCATCCGCTACAAGTGGTTTGAATGAAGCGTTTACAAGCCTGCTCAGAGGCTTTGAGGTATGTAGTGAAGAATACACCACTTTATGGTTGAGAGGCACGCGCTAGGTGTGCTCCATATGGATAGTAGCCCCTGAGACTCTGGTTGCCCGCCTTAGGCGGCAAACGGGGGATCATAAACCAATGATTGATTTGTAAATACGTGTAGGTAACTGTGGGTCCGGCCGCCAATCAGTCCGTTGAAGTTGCCGAACTAGCAAGGCAAATTGGATCGATTGATGCCGATATCACGCTGGTGAATGAGCGGCTGGACCAATCACAAGGTATGTGGCCTGCCTTCCCTTGTATGGGAAAATGCTAAGGTGGCATATATTAATGTAATATGTTTGGACTGCAGATGGTGTTGCTGCCGTGGAGGCCCTGAGGGCGGAACTTGCTCTAGCCAAGGAACAAGCTCGGGTGAGCAATGCGGCTTCCCTAAAGGCGGCCGAGGAATTGAGGGCCGAAAAAAGGCTGCTCATCGCTGAAGCGAGAAAAAGATAGCCGAAATGGCTATCTAGTTAAAAAGTGTCGCTGACCGGTATGAGCTCCTTAAAAAGGAGCATGATAATAGTTCGGCCGACCTGAACAAGGAACTTAATGCCACCAAGGAAATACGAACCGAGCTCAGGGGTGCGCGGGAGGAGCTTCAACAGGCCGGTAAAATCACGGCTGGGAGCTCCTATTTGCTGCGGACGAAGTTTTTCGATCCAAAGTACGATCCCTTGGATGGACGCTGGAGTCCTGCGGACGCATATGCGGATTTGGTGAGGAGTGTGGCTGACGCTGCCGAGTTCTTGAAAGATCAAGGTGATAAGGAAGTGGAGAAGCTTTTCTGGTCGCAATTCCATGCTACCACTCGCCCGCTGCCGTTAAGTGACAAGATGGCTGCTGTAGCGGAGCTCCACAGGTTGTCTGGGCTAGCAATGCGGTCTGTAATAGACCATCTTTGGCCAAAGGGGCCTAAGCCGGACAATTACTTTGCCTTGGTGCAACAATTCCTTGTGGCTGTGCCCCGTATCGATGCCATGAGAAGGTCGGCGTGCATAGAAGGTGCACGGATGGCTCTTACCCGCGTTGAGGCCTATTGGACGGATATGGATGCCACCATTATAGCGGGCCAGGATCCGGTGGATGGCCAATATCCGGCCGAGCACTACTTGGCGTAGGTCATGGATGGTGCCCGCCTAATAGAGGCGCAGTGCTCGAAGAATGTCTTGTTCGAGTGATGAGTCGAATCATTGTAAAAACAATGTTTATTTTGATTATAAGGCTATATTTATACTGTTTGCCTGAAAATATGATTGTGTCCCCTGTGCGGCCGTTTATATATATATATATATATATATATATATATATATATATATATATATATATATATATATCTGTGGTTGTGTGTGTGTGTAATCCGAAAGTTAGTAGTCGTTGGCTTCAGCCCCCACGCATACAATGCGGGGGTGTTCGTAAAAAATGTGCTTAATCACACTTGATCCAACGTCTTGGTCCATTAAGGAGGTGATCGCACGTCGAACTAGACAACCGAACTATATAGTTGTAACACTTTCGCTTAGCCACGGGAGTCTAACATTGGGGATACTATGTAGCCCCTGGTACCTTCGCGTGCATCCGAATAGGGGCGCATGTGTACATGGCCGAGAAATGGCCCTTCGTTAATGCGGACGAATCCTAAAGATTCCAGTGAATCGTCGAGTGGTTGATCAGTCTCTCGCTGTATCATGACAGTCAGTTTTCAGCTTTCTCTACTGAGGTGCTCGTCCGGAATAACTAGGGCACAATCGCAGTAGTTCTCCTTTGTCCACCTTAGCCGATAATAACGGAACGTAAGGCGGCAAACCCAGGAGCCGGGCTAACCCAACATTTGACCAAAGACATGATTCAGAGCTGATGCATATAAGGCCAAACTCGTGACGCCGAACACTCGCGAAAGTATTCAGACTTTATAACAGATGATGGGCTCAAGAATGCTCATTCATTATAAACCCTGTGTTTCCAGGTACGTGCATTAATCTGTCGTGGCGAAATGCCAAAAACGGCAGTATCCTCTGTGGGTATGGAACCCATGGGATGGTTAAGCAACAAGAGGCAATAGAAAAGGTTTACACAGGGGCTTAATCTAAAAAGAAACCTGTTGAACGGGGCCCTGCTGCATGTCTGCGCCTTTGGTCTCCGTTGTGCCGTATCCTGGAAGGGTATCGTGCAAACGTTGTCTGTGGAAAAAGAAAAACTCATAGGAGAGTGCAACGTAAGTATGCGATGGATAGTAAAAGTGTAAGATGTTGGCCTGCCAATAAGGTTGAGCCAAGTGTGGGGCTTTATTAAGTGTTTATAGCCCCTGGTATCCGCTATGGGATTATATATACAGTGCCCTGGTTTATTTTATCTAGGCTACCGAACTCGTCTAACCGTGTCTGTGGTCTTAACGACCAGTCATGTTTTTTTGAGATTGAAGGACGCTTATAGTCCGACCGCTAGGGCCGTCGCGTGTTCCTCTACGCGCGAAAAGCGCTCTGTTATTCCGCTAACGGTGATGAGGCCACGTGGACCAGGCATCTTGAGTGTAAGGTAGCCATAGTGTGGCAATGCGTTGAAGCGGGCGAAGGCCGTTCTTCCAAGCAATGCGTGATAATTGCTTTGGGAGGGTGCGATGATGAAGAGTAGTTCTTCGCTTCTGGAGTTGCCTGGAGAGCCGAATGTTACCTCCAGTATGACGGAGCCCCGGCTGTGGGCTTCAACGCCTGGTATCACCCCTTCAAAGGTGGTGTTGCTTTGATTAATTCTGGATGGGTCTATCCCCATCTTACGGACAATGTCCTCATATATTAGATTGAGACTGCTGCCTCCATCCATGAGGACGTGAGTGAGGTGGAATCCATCGATTATTGGGTCAAGCACCAAGGCCTCTGATCCTTTGCGCCGAATACTAGTTCGGCCGTCCAAGCGGCCGAAGGTGATTGGATAAGACATCCAATAGTTAAGTGTAGGTACAATGGGCTCTATATCGCGCGCGTCTCTACGCGTGCGTTCATGCCTTCTCATGGATGTACAAGTCGCGTGGATCATGTTCACTGTTTTAACCTCTGGCGGGAATTTTTTCTGTCCCCCAGTGTTCGGCTGGCGAGGTTCATCCTCGTCTTCACTTGGTGTCTCCGTTCCCTTGTGTTCGGCATTTAATTTGCCAGCCTGTTTGAAGACCCAGCACTCTCTGTGCGTGTGGTTTACAGGCTTGTCAGGGGTGCCATGAATTTGATACAGTCTGTCCAGGACTCTGTTCAGACCGGACGGTCCCTCTTTGCTTCCTTTAGATGGCTTCTTTTGCTGATTAGGTCGAGAGCCCCTGAATCCGGCATTAACCGTTGTGTTGTCTGGGCTCTCTTCCTTGTTTTGGCATTTATTTTTATTACGCCGTGGCTTCCCGTTGCCATCCCTTATTTCAGATGTGCTAGGGTCGTTGGTGCCTTTACGGGCTAGCCAGCTATCTTCACCCACGCAAAAGCGGGTCTTAAGGCTTGTTAGGGCTGCCATTGTCCTTGGCTTTTCTTGGCCGAGGTGTCTGTCGAGCCACTCGTCGCAGATGCTGTGTTTGAATGCCGCTAAGGCTTCGGCATCCAGACAATCGACAATTTGATTCTTCTTAGTGAGAAATCTGTTCCAAAGCTTGCAGGCGGACTCTCCGAGTTGTTGGATTATGTGACTTAAATCGTCAACATCCGGAGGCCGGACATAAGTCCCTTGAAAATTGGCCCTGAAGCGTCCTCGAGTTCCTCCCAACTCCCGGTTGAATTTTCGGGGAGGCTTTTCAACCAGTGCCGAGCTGGTCCCTTCAATTTGAGGGGGAGGTATTTGATGGCGTGGAGATCATCCCCATGAGCCATGTGTATATGAAGGATAAAGTCCTCGATCCAGACCCCTGGGTCTGTCGTTCCGTCGTATGCCTCTATGTTCACAGGTTTAAAGCCCTGTGGGAATTCATGGTCCAGTACCTCTTCAGTAAAGCACAGGGGGTGAGCAGCCCCTCTGTATCTGGACGTGCTGTGGCATGCCGTCGGCTGTTGTTGTGTCCGGTGTTTATTCCGAACTGGTAATTGATTGGCATAATCGTTTTTACGACCATAGTCCCTCGCCGGGGTGTGTCCTTTAGATCCGTAGATGGACCTAGCTGCGCCAGCTTTCTTACCCAGGTGCTCATGTAGATCGTGCACGGCGTCGGTAGCTGATTTGTTGCGGTTATGAAGTGGTACGTCTGTTCTCCTGGTCGTGTCACTCTTTGGTGGAACGGCCTCGTCGTCGAATTCTGGCAGT
This sequence comes from Triticum aestivum, assembly GCF_018294505.1. Classification (NCBI taxonomy): domain Eukaryota; kingdom Viridiplantae; phylum Streptophyta; class Magnoliopsida; order Poales; family Poaceae; genus Triticum; species Triticum aestivum. The sequence continues at coordinate 270,822,746 of NC_057795.1, read as the reverse complement.
AGCTTGCGTTTTGGGTAGCTCTTTGTATGGCGTCCGTCGCCGTATCATTCTTCAGAGCCTAGCACTTTGTTCCATCTGCGGTTGAGCGTTTCCTGTGCGGCTTTAAGCCGTTGCTTCTTCTTCTTCAGACTTCTCGCTGTGGCCATAAACTTTCTATGGAGGTTATCTCGTTCCACGTGTTCTTCCGGAATGATGAATGCATCATCGTCCGGACTGTCTTATTTTCCTAGGCCGGTTTGATGAACTCGTCCCTCTAGATCATTGTCCTCGGGTGTCTACTCCGAACTGTGTTCGGCGTGACCTGGTTCGTCCTGCTCCATCGCTGGTTCCATGTGGTCGTTGTTGCCTTCGGGGTTGACTAGAGTATCGATCGTTCTTGCGCTCTTGCTGATATTTTTACTGTTGCTGGACTTGGAACGGCATCTGCGCCGTCACTTTGGCTTTTTCCCGGGGGTTTTATCTTCTGGATTGTCACCTTCGTCCTCCTTGGGCGTATCCACCATGTATATGTCGTATGACGAGGCGGAAGGCCGGCACCCCATAGATTCTGAATCTTCTCCTACATCGTCGTCCATGCTGTCGATGCCTTCGGAGTCGAAGTCAAGCGCACCGGTTAAATCATCAACCGTGGCTATGAAGTGGGTGGTGGGTGGGTAACGAATTTCTTCGTCGCCTGCTTCCCACCTGAGCCGGACATAGTTCGGCCTAGAATTTTCTATCAAGGAGAGAATTTTTAATGAGTTCAGCATGTCGCCAAAGGGCGAATGCTGGAAGATGTCCGCAGCGGTGAACTCCATTATCGGAGCCCAACCTGGCTCGACTGGCTCGGGAGTGCGCGAACAGGAACCTACAACCAGATACGAGTCCGGGGGTCCAGAGTCACAGGCCTCCTCAGAAGTGAGGCCCGTGTTCGGCTCTACCGCCGATGAGGGTATGACATGCAGGGCGGGGTACAGCCGTCCATCCTTGGGCAACGCAACCTGTTTCGGATTTAGATCCGAGGCTTTTGCCGGGGTGATATCCCGAGCATCTTCCGACAGCCGGTCTAAGCTGTGCTCATCGTGACTGTTCGGTGCTCCTGGCGCAGGCCCGGATCCGTCGAAGATCAAGTCTCCGCGAATATCTGTTGTGTAGTTCAAGTTTCCGAACCTGACCTAGTGGCCGGGAGCGTAGCTCTCGATCTGCTCCAGATGGCCAAGCGAATTGGCCCGCAGTGCAAAGCCGCCGAACACGAAGATCTGTCCAGGGAGAGAAGTCTCGCCCTGGACCGTGTTGTTGACGATTGGAGGCGCCATCAAGCCCCACAGCGACGACACAGAGGAACTCTAAATGAAAGCACCAATGTTGATGTCAAAACCGGCGGATCTCGAGTAGGGGGTCCCGATCTATGCGTCAAGGCTGATGGTAACAGGAAGCAAGGGACACAGATGTTTACCCAGGTTTGGGCCCTCTCGATGGAGGTAAAACCTTACTTCCTGCTTGATTAATATTGAAGATATGGGTAGTACAAGAGTAGATCTACCACGAGATCGTAGAGGCTAAACCCTAAGAGCTAGCCTATGATGGTATGATTGTAACTGTGATCGGCCTTCTAAGGACCAACCTCTCCGGTTTATATAGACACCGGAGAGGGCTAGGGTTTACATGGAGTCGGTTACAAGGAACGAAGCACGATATCCGGATCGCCAAGCTTGCCTTCCACGCAAAGGAGAGTCCCATCCGGACACGGGCCAAAGTCTTGAGTCTTGTATCTTCACGCTTCAATAGTCCGGACGTTGTACACAGTCCAGCTGTCTGGATACCCCCTAATCCAGGACTCCCTCAATGGGACGTGCCAATAAAACCGCCTCATAACACGAGTCGAGGTGGGGTAAGAAATGCCGGTTCGCGTTGGACCAGGCCACGATGCAAGGGAACGACACCCGAAGATTGCCAGCGGATCGGGTTTATGCTACGTGAAGATCATCTTGCAGATTCGGACATGGTTTACGTGTTCGATAACTACTTTGGAGTACTCGAAAAAGGAACCCACCTTGCAATGCCGAAGACAATACTGCACGCCGGACTCATTGTCATTGAAGCCTGGTTCAGGGGCTACTGAGGGAGTCCTGGATTAGGGGGTATCCCGACAGCCGGACTGTGTACAACGTCCGGACTATTGAAGCATGAAGATACAAGACTCAAGACTTTGGGCCGTGTCCGGATGGGACTCTCCTTTGCGTGGAAGGCAAGCTTGGCGATCCGGATATCGTGTTTCCTTCCTTGTAACCGACTCCATGTAAAACCTAGACCTTTCCGGTGTCTATATAAACCGGAGAGGTTGGTCCATAGAAGGCCAATCACAATTACAATCATACCATCATAGGCTAGCTCTTAGGGTTTAGCCTCTACGATCTCGTGGTAGATCTACTCTTGTACTACCCATATCTTCAATATTAATCAAGTAGGAAGTAGGGTTTTACCTCCATCGAGAGGGCCCAAACCTGGGTAAACATCTGTGTCCCTTGCTTCCTGTTACCATCAGCCTTGACGCACAGATCGGGACCCCCTACCCGAGATCCGCCGGTTTTGACACCGACAGCGGGCAGGTGGCCTCCGCCCCTACGTCTCCCTTGCCACCTTTGGTTGGTGGGACTCCTATGGCGTCCACGGGGTCTGGACACCGGCCGATGCCGCAGAAGGCGCCGGGAGCGCCCCCGGTGCTTTCGACTGCTCATGGTGGTACCTCGGCTGCTTCTGTTCTGTTGTTCCCTGTTGGGGGTAGGGCGGGAGGCCCCATCCCAAACGGGGCCATGCGGGAGGAGATCATTTCTTTTGGAGGGATCTCGGATCCTGTCTCTGAAGGACGAGGGATGAGCTGTCGCCTCCAGGATCAGCCGGATGTTGATGACATGCAGCTAAGGTGCGCTATGCAGGCGGCCAAGCTTCGTGATATTGAGGTTACTACTGGTATGTCGTTCAATACGTCCTATTCTATTCTGCATTTTCCAATGATGAGATTGTTAATAATGCAAATCTATTAGGAGTTTCACTAGGTAGTAATGGCAGTGAAATCTCTAAATTAGTTAATGATATCCTGGATCTTGAAGCGGAGCATGCTTTAGAAATGATTTGGAACTTAGCAGCCATTAAACCCATGAAGGATTCCAACATAGATGTGTTGGGAGTCAGGGTTCTTAACAGTTTTTGTGCTGATCTAGCACCTTCACCTCCTGAGATAGAGGAGGATGAAGGTTATAATTCCCCAAGGGAATCTACCCGTGTAGGTGTTCAGGAGGTTAGATCCATGGAGCCCGGTTGTGAGGACTGGCTGGAGGATCAAAATAAGCCTAAGCGGAAGTGCAAATGTAAGATTTATCGAGCTTTGGCTGTGCGTAGAAGTGCTAGGATCCGTACCTCTAAAAATTCATGATGAAATATGAGAGGATTTTTTTTTGCAATAGCAGAGGTCTTAAAGACTTGGCTAAAAGAAGGTTTCTAGCGGATGCGTCTATTGAACACCAGTTGGATTTTATAACCATATCTAAAACTGGAAGGGACAATTTCAGTCCCCCAGTTCCTTAGCACTTTATCGGGAGGTGTTGATTTCGACTGGCATTGCATACTGATGACCCACATGTATAGGGGATCTATCGTAGTCCTTTCGATAAGTAAGAGTGTCGAACCCAACGAGGAGCAGAAGGAAATGACAAGCGGTTTTCAATAAGGTATTCTCTGCAAGCACCGAAATTGTAGGTGACAGATAGTTTTGTGATAAGATAATTTGTAACGGGTAACAAGCAATGAAAGTAAATAAAGTGCAGCAAGGTGGCCCAATCCATTTTGGAGCAAAGGACAAGCCTGGACAATTTCTTATAATGAGAAAAGCGCTCCCAGGACACATGGGAATTATCGTCAAGCTAGTTTTCATCACGCTCATATGATTCTCGTTCGGTATGATAATTTGATATGTGGGTGGACCGGTGCTTGGGTACTGCCCTTACTTGGACAAGCATCCCACTTATGATTAACCCCTATTGCAAGCATCCGCAACTACAAAAGAAGTATTAAGGTAAACCTAGCCACAACATTAGACATATGGATCCAAATCAGCCCCTTACGAAGAAACGCATAAACTAGGGTTCAAGCTTCTGTCACTCTAGCAACCCATCATCTACTTATTACTTCCCAATGCCTTCCTCTAGGCCCAAATAATGGTGAAGTGTCATGTAGTCGACGTTCACATAACACCACTAGAGGAGAGACAACATACATCTCATCAAAATATCGAACGAATACCAAATTCACATGACTACTAATAGCAAGACTTCACCCATGTCCTCAGGAACAAACGTAACTACTCACAAAGCATATTCATGTTCATAATCAGAGGAGTATTAATATGCATTAAGGATCTGAACATATGATCTTCCACCAAGTAAACCAATTAGCATCAACTACAAGGAGTAATCAACACTACTAGCAACCCACAGGTACCAATTTGTGGTTTTGATACAAGATTGGATACAAGAGATGAACTAGGGTTTTGAGAGGAGATGGTGCTGGTGAAGATGTTGATGGAGATTGACCCCCTCCCGATGAGAGGATCGTTGGTGATGACGATGGTGATGATTTCCCCCTCCCGGAGGGAAGTTTCCCCGGCAGAACAGCTCCGCCGGAGCCCTAGATTGGTTCCGCCAAGGTTCCGCCTCGTGGCGGCGGAGTTTCATCCCGTAAGCTTGCTTATGATTTTTTCCAGGGTAAAAGCCTTCATATAGCAGAAGATGGGCACCGGAGGGCCACCAGGGGGCCCAGGAGATAGGGGGCGCGCCCAGTAGGGGTGGGCGTGCCCCCCACCCTCCTGGCCAGGGTGTGGGCCCCCTCTGGTGTTTTCTTCGCTCAATAATTCTTATTAATTCCAAAAATAACTTCCGTGGAGTTTCAAGATTTTTGGAGTTGTGCAGAATAGGTTTCCAATATTTGCTCCTTTTCTAGCCAGAATCCCAGTTGCCGGCATTCCCCCTCTTCATGGTAAACCTTGTAAAGTAAGAGAGAATAGCCATAAGTATTGAGAAATAATGTGTAATAACAACCCATAATGCAATAAATATTGATATAAAATCATGATGCAAAATGGACGTATCAACTCCCCCAAGCTTAGACCTCGCTTGTCCTCAAGTGGAAGCCGAAATCGAAAAATATGTCCACATGTTTAGACATAGAGGTGTCGATAAAAATAAAATATGGACATGAGGGCATCATGATCATTCTTATAACAGCAACATATATAGATTTTTGTCATATGGTTTTTTATGCTCAAGTAACAATCAATTTACAATGTCAAGTATGGTTCAAAAACTTTATTGGGAACTAACAAACTATAATCTCAGTCATTGAAGCAATTGCAATTTATCATAACATCAAAAAGAGTCAAGAATAGAGCTTTTCAGCAAGTCCACATACTCAACTATCATATAGTCTTCTACAATTGCTAACACTCACGCAATACTTGTGGTTATGGAGTTTCAATCGGACACTAAGAAAGATAGGGTCTTATTGTGTTGCCTCCCAACGTATTCACCTTTGGGTGATGTCAACAATAATAATTCATGCTAACTTACATCCAATTGGATATGTATATATCAGGATCTTTCAAACACGAGGAGCTTGCCAAAGGATAAAATGAAAAAGGGAAAGGTGAAGATCACCTTGACTCAAGCATAAAGTAAAAACATAAAGTAAAAGATAGGCCCTTCACAGAGGGAAGCAGAGGTTGTCATGTGCTTTTAGGGTTGGATGCACAAAATCTTAATGCAAAAGAACGCCACTTTATATTGCCACTTGTGATATGAACCTTTATTATGCAGTCCGTCGCTTTTATTACTTCCATATCACACGATCGTATAAAGCTTATTTTCTCCGCACTAATAAGTCATACATATTTAGAGAGCAATTTTATTGCTTGCAACATGACAACTTACTTGAAGGATCTTACTCAATCCATAGGTAGGTATGGTGGACTCTCATGGCAAAACTGGGTTTAAGGATATTTGGAAGCACAAATAGTATCTCTACTTGGTGCAAGGAATTTTGGCTAGCATGAGGGGGAAAGGCAAGCTCAACATGTTGGGAAGATCAATGACAATATACTTTAACTGAGATGTGAGAAAACATAAACCATTACGTTGTCTTCCTTGTCCAACATCAATTCTTTTAGCATGTCATACTTAATGAGTGCTCACAATCATAAAAGATGTCCAAGATAGTATATTTATATGTGAAAACCTCTCTTTCCTTATTACTTCCTATTAATTGCAATGATGACCAAAACTATGTTTGTCAACTCTCAACAACTTTTATGCCTCATACTCTTTATATGTGAAGTCATTACTATCCATAAGATTAATATGAACTCTTTTATTCTTTTTAATCTTTCCACTTCCTCAAGATCATAGCAAGATAGCAAAGCCCTTGACTCAACACTAATCTTTATTATAGATAGCTCACGGACTCGATTACATAAAGAGATCACAAAGCAAAACTCAAAACTACTTGATACCAAAACTTCAATCTACTAGAACAAGATATTACTAAAAGGATCGAACTAAGTAAAACGGTAAAGATAGGAGTGTGATGGTGATACGATACCGGGGCACCTCCCCCAAGCTTGGTAGTTGCCAAGGGGAGTGCCCATACCCATGTGATTATGTCCTCGGAGGTCATGGAGGTGGTGATGATGATGGTGGATAAACGCACATCAAGCGTAAAAGCTCCTCCAACTTGCGGATGATGCCCTTGAGTCCGAAAATATGATCCTTCAACAAAATATTTTCATGCGTGAGATACTTGTTTTGTATGCGAGCTAACTCAATCATCTTGAAAGCTTCAATCTCAATTGGGGTAAAGAGGTTAGGTAGAGGTTGAGGGATGTCTTCTTCCTCCACCGCTGGAGCTTGATCCTCCATGGCCTTCTTGATCCCTTCATCCTTGTTGATCTCCTCCGGTTCTTCTCTTTTCAGCTCTATCTTCAATAGCCAAGCATCCTTGTCTTCATTGGTGAAGGGGGGCGACGTCATGGTGCTCTAGGTCTGTCAGAAAAATAGCTCGAAACAAAAACAAAGGATATTTGTGTGATACAATTGTCAAAACCTTCGGGAGATTATATAATGAATTTGTACCAACCAAAATACGTAACGTGCAAGAAAAACGGAGTCCGGGAGGCACACGAGGTGGCCACGAGACAGGCGGGCGCGACCAGGAAGGGTGGGCATGCCCTCCACCCTCGTGGAGGCCTCGTGCCCTTCCCGGATTACTTCTTGCTTTCCAAAATTCTTAAATATTCCAAAACGCAGAAAAAATGCCATTAGAACTATTTTGGAGTCGGTTTACTTATCGTACCACATACCTATTCCTTTTCGAAGTCTGAAACGTTCTGGAAAGTGTCCCTTATGTATTCCTCCGGGGTTACGGTTTCAATAATATTAGTCTCAACATTGATGGGATTACCTAAGATATAATGTTTGATTCTTTGACCATTCACCACCCTAGGACTCGTGCCTTCGAAGTTGTTGACTTTTATGGCACCAGAATGATAGACCTCCTCGATAACGTAAGGACCTTCCCATTTAGAGAGAAGTTTTCCTGCAAAAAAACCTTAAACGAGTGTTGAATAACAACACATAATCACCTACGTTAAATTCTCGCTTTTGTATTCTTTTGTCATGCCATCTTTTAACTTTTTCTTTGAACATCTTGGCATTCTCATAGGCTTGGGTTCTCCATTCATCAAGTGAGCTAATTTCAAACAACCTCTTCTCACCGGCAAGTTTAAAGTCATAATTAAGCTCTTTAATAGCCCAATATGCTTTATGTTCAAGTTCGAGAGGTAAGTGACATGCTTTTCCATAAACCATCTTATACGGAGACATACCCATAGGATTTTTATACGCAGTTCTATAGGCCCATAATGCATCATCAAGTTTCTTGGACCAATTTTTTCTAGATCTATTCACAATCTTTTGCAAAATTAATTTGAGCTCTCTATTACTCAAATCTACTTGACCACTAGACTGCGGGTGATAAGGAGATGTGATTCTATGATTGACATCATACTTAGCAAGCATCTTACGGAAAGCACCATGAATAAAATGTGAACCACCATCAGTCATAAGATATCTAGGGACTCCAAACCTCAGAACAATAACTTCTTTAAGCATTTTAATAGAAGTGTTATGATCAACACTACTAGTTGGAATAGCTTCTACCCACTTAGTAATGTAATCAACAACAACTAAAATATGTGTGTAACCATTAGAGGCAGGAAAAGGTCCCATATATTCAAAGCCCCAAACATCAAATGGTTCAATAACAAGAGAATAATTCATAGGCATTTCTTGACATCTACTAATATTACCAATTCTTTGACATTCATCGCAAGACAAGACAAACTTACGAGCATCTTTGAAGAGAGTACGCCAATAAAACTGGATTGCAATACCTTATGTGCAGTTCTATCTCCAGCGTGGTGTCCTCCATATGATTCGGAGTGACACTTGTGTAGGATCTGTTCCTGTTCATGCTCAGGTACACAACGTCTAATAACACCATCTACTCCTTCTTTATAAAGGTGTGGGTCATCCCAGAAGTGATGTCTTAAATCATACAAGAACCTTTTCTTTTGTTGGTAAGTGAAACTAGGTGGTATAAATTTAGCAACAATGTAATTAGCATAATCAGCATACCAAGGAGCAGTACGAGAAGCATTAATGACCGCTAATTGTTCATCAGGAAAGCTATCATCAATAGGTAGTGGGTATCAAGAACATTCTCTAACCTAGACAAGTTGTCTGCAACGGGGTTCTCAGCTCCCTTTCTATCAATAATATGCAAATCAAATTCTTGGAGCAAGAGAACCCATCTAATAAGTCTAGGCTTAGCATCTTTCTTTTCCATAAGATATTTAATAGCAGCATGATCAATGCGAATAGTAACTTTGGAATCAACAATATAAGGTCTAAACTTATCACATGCAAATACGACTGCTAAAAACTCTTTTTCAGTAGTAGCATAATTTCTCTGGGCAGTATCAAGAGTTTTACTAGCATACTGGATAACATTCAATTTCTTATCAACTCTTTGCCCCAGAACAACACCTACATCATAATCACTAGCATCACACATAATTTCAAAGGGTAAATTCCAATCAGGTGGCGGAACAATAGGTGCAGTGATCAAAGCTTTCTTAAGTATTTTAAATGCTTCTACACAATCATCATCAAATACAAAAGGAATATCTTTTTGCAATAAATTATTCAGAGGCCTAGAGATTTTAGAAAAGTCCTTAATGAACCTCCTATAAAAACCGGCATGACCAAGGAAACTTCTTATACCTTTTATGTCCTTGGGACATGGCATCTTTTCAATAGCATCAACTTTAGCTTTATCAACTTCAATACCTCTCTCGGAAATCTTATGCCCCAAGACAATGCCTTCATTAACCATAAAGTGGCACTTTTCCCAATTCAAGACGAGACTAGTGTCTTCACATCTCTGCAAAACTCGAGCAAGGGGTCTCAAGCAATCATCAAAAGAGGATCCATAAACGGAGAAATCATCCATGAATACCTCACAAATCTTTTCACAAAAGTCAGAGAATATAGCCATCATGCATCTTTGAAAGGTAGCAGGTGCATTACATAAACCAAAAGGCATACGTCTATAAGCAAAAGTACCAAAAGGGCAAGTAAAAGTAGTTTTTGATTGATCCTCCGCTGACACAGGTATTTGAGAGAAACCAGAATAACCATCTAGAAAGCAGAAATGTGTATGTTTGGATAGTCTTTCTAGCATTTGATCAATAAAAGGTAAAGGGTAATGATCTTTCTTAGTAGCTTTATTTAATTTACGGAAATCAATTACCATCCTATAACCTGTAATAATTCTTTGCGGGATCAATTCATCTTTATCATTAGGAACGACAGTAATACCTCCCTTTTTAGGAACGCAATGGACAGGACTTACCCAATCACTATCAGCAACGGGATAAATTATACCTGCCTCAAGGAGCTTTAGTATCTCCTTTCTTACCACTTCTTTCATCTTAGGATTTAATCGTCGTTGAGGATCTCTAACTGCTTTGGCATCTTTCTCCACTTTAATTTTGTGTTGGCATAGAGTGGGACTAATGCCCTTAAGATCATCCAGAGTATATCCAATAGCAGCACGGTGCTTTTTCAGAGTTTTCAATAATCTTTCTTCTTCTTGCTCTGAAAGGTTAGCACTAATAATAACATGATATATTTTCTTTTCATCAAGATAAGCATACTTAAGATTATCAGGTAATGGTTTGAGCTCAAACACGGGATCACCCTTGGGTGGAGGGGGATCCCCTAGGATTTCAACAGGTAGGTTGTGTTTCAGAATAGGACCCCGTTGAAGGAATACTTTATCTATTTCCCTTCTCTCATCCATAAACATATCATTTTCATGGTCTAGCAAATATTGTTCTAATGGATCAGTAGGAGGCACGACAATAGAAGCAAGACCAATAATCTCATCCTTACTAGGTGGTTCTTTATCACGGGGTTGTCTACGAAACTTAGCAAAATTAAACTCATGAGACATATCCCCTAAGCCAATTGTAACAATATCCTTTTCACAATCAATCCTAGCATTAACAGTATTCAAGAAGGGTCTACCAAATATAATGGGACAAAAGTCATCTTGTGGGGAACCAAGAACAAGAAAATCAGCAGGATATTTAACCTTCCCACACAAGACTTCAACATCTCTAACAATCCCAACTAGTGAAATAGTATCTCCATTGGCAAGCTTAATTGTAACATCAATACCTTCTAACTCGGCGGGTGCGATATCATGCATAATTTCTTCATATAAGGAATGAGGTATTGCACTAGAACTAGCACCCATATCACATAAGCCATGATAACAATGATCTCCTATTTCAACAGAAATAACAGGCATGCCTACAACAGGTCTATGTATCTTAGCATCTGGTCTAGCAATATTAGCAGCCTGTTCACAGAAGTAAATAACATGCCCATCTAAATTATCATCCAAGAGATCTTTAACCATAGCAATACTAGGTTTAACTTTGATTTACTCAGGAGGTGTGTAAGTTCTAGTATTACTCTTACGAACAACAATTTAAGTTTTAGCATGATCCTTTATCCTAACAGGAAAAGGAGGTTTCTCAACATAAGTAGTAGGAACAATAGGATCATCATAAGTGTTAGTCTTTTCTTCAACTGTAATGGGTGCAACTACTTTTACTTCAATGTGAGGATTATATTTAAACCACTTCTCCTTAGGGAGATCAACATGAGTAGCAAAATATTCACAAAAAGCAGCTACTATCTCAGAGTCAAGTCCATATTTAGCGCTAAATCCACGAAAAGCATCGGTATCCATAAAAGATTTAACACAATCAAATTTAGGTGTTATACCTGACTCCTTACCATCGCAGAAACCCCAATCTTCAGAGTTGCATTTAATTCTTTCCAATAAGTCCCACTTGAATTCAGTAGTCTTCAGCATATAAGAACCAACACACGAAGTGTCGAGCATGGTGCGATCATTGAGAGAAAGCCGAGCATAAATTTTTTGAATAATCATTTCTCTTGAGAGCTCATGATTGGGGCATGAATATAACATTGACTTAAGCCTCCCCCAAGCCTGAGCGATGCTTTCTCCTTCGTGAGGCTAGAAATTATATATGTAATTACGATCACGATGAACAAGATGCATAGGATAGAACTTCTGGTGAAATTCCAACTTCAATCGCTTATAATTCCAAGATCCCATATCATCACATAGCCTACCATGTCAATGCATCTCCCTTCAAAGATAAAGGGAAGACCTTCCTTTTGACAACATCACCGGGAATACCTGCAAGCTTAAATAATCCACAAACTTCATCCACAAAGATAAGGTGTAAATCGGGATGCCATGTTCCATCTCCTGCAAAAGGATTAGCTAGCAGTTTCTCTATCATACCCGAAGGAATATCAAAGTAAATATTTTCAGTAGGTTCAGTAGGTTGAGGAGAAACTCTTTGCTCTACTGGTCGGGGTGAAGATACCCCGAACAAGCCCCTCAAAGGATTAGTTTCCATAGTAACAAGTGACAGAAAATTTCAGCACATTATATAAATGTTTCCTTACCAAGTTCCACTCACCAAAGGCGCTTCACTCCCCGGCAACGGCGCCAGAAAAGAGTCTTGATGACCCACAAGTATAGGGGATCTATCATAGTCCTTTCGATAAGTAAGAGTGTCGAACCCAACGAGGAGCAGAAGGAAATGACAAGCGATTTTCAGTAAGGTATTCTCTGCAAGCACCGAAATTGTAGGTAACAGATAGTTTTGTGATAAGATAATTTGTAACGGGTAACAAGCAATGAAAGTAAATAAAGTGCAGCAAGGTGGCCCAATCCTTTTTGTAGCAAAGGAAAAGCCTGGACAATTTATTATAATGAGAAAAGCGCTCCCGAGGACACATGGGAATTATCGTCAAGCTAGTTTTCATCACGCTCATATGATTCGCGTTCGGTACTTTGATAATTTCATATGTGGGTGGACCGGTGCTTGGGTACTGCCCTTACTTGGACAAGCATCCCACTTATGATTAACCCCTATTGCAAGCATCCGCAACTACAAAAGAAGTATTAAGGTAAACCTAACCATAGCATTAGACATATGGATCCAAATCAGCCCCTTACGAAGCAACGCATATACTAGGGTTTAAGCTTCTGTCACTCTAGCAACCCATCATCTACTTATTACTTCCCAATGCCTTCCTCTAGGCCCAAATAACGGTGAAGTGTCATGTAGTCGACGTTCACATAACACCACTAGTGGAGAGACAACATACATCTCACCAAAATATCGAACGAATACCAAATTCACATGACTACTAATAGCAAGACTTCACCCATGTCCTCAGGAACAAACGTAACTACTCACAAAGCATATTCATGTTCATAATTAGAGGAGTATTAATATGCATTAAGGATCTGAACATATGATCTTCCACCAAGTAAACCAATTAGCATCAACTACAAGGAGTAATCAACACTACTAGCAACCCACAGGTACCAATTTGTGATTTTGATACAAGATTGGATACAAGAGATGAACTAGGATTTTGAGAGGAGATGGTGCTGGTGAAGATGTTGATGGAGATTGACTCCCTTCCGATGAGAGGATCGTTGGTGATGACGATGGTGATGATTTCTCCCTCCCAGAGGGAAGTTTCCCCGGCAGAACAGCTCCGCCGGAGCCCTAGATTGGTTCCGCCTCGTGGCGGCGGAGTTTCATCCCCGAAGGTTGCTTATCATTGTTTCCAGGTAAAAGCATTCATATAGCAGAAGATGGGCACCAGAGAGCCATCAGGGGGCCCAGGAGACAGGGGGCGCGCCCAGTAGGGGTGGGCGCGCCCCCACCCTCCTGGCCAGGGTGTGGGCCCCCTATGGTGTTTTCTTCGCTCAATAATTCTTACTAATTTCAAAAATAACTTCTATGGAGTTTCAGGATTTTTGGAGTTGTGTAGAATAGGTTTCCAATATTTGCTCCTTTTCCAGCCAGAATCCCAGCTGCCGGCATTCCCCCTCTTCATGGTAAACCTTGTAAAATAAGAGAGAATAGCCATAAGTATTGAGAAATAATGTGTAATAACAACCCATAATGCAATAAATATTGATATAAAAGCATAATGCAAAATGGACGTATCACCTACCTCCAAGAGGAATATCCGGTGGGATCTTACTTGGGGTTAAATGCAGTTCATTGGAAGTTCGGAGTGTGGTCATGGGAGATTTTGCGGTGAAGTTTCAGGTTAGATCAAAGGCCGATGAGTTTGATTGGGCATTAGTGACGGTATATGGTGCCGCGCAGCCAGAACTCAAACCAGATTTTTTGGCTGATCTTGTCCGTATTTGCGGTAGCGAGCAGCTCCCAATTCTGGTTGGAGGCGATTTTAACATTATTCGAAGGACAGAGGAAAATAATAATGAGAATTATGACGGCAGATGGTCATTTATGTTTAATACCATAATCGAAAGCTTGGATCTTAGAGAGATAGAGCTTTCCGGTAGAAAATTCACTTGGGCTAATCGTTGCCAAACCCGGCATTTGAGAAGCTGGATCGTGTCCTCGCCAGCGTCGAATGGGAGCAAAAATTTCCCCTGGTAACAGTCCAAGCGTTATCGCACGCAATCTCAGACCACACCCCGTTACTCATTGACTCTGGTCAGGCTACCCATGTGGGGAATAAGAACACGTTTTCTTTCGAAGTAGCGTGGTTCGAAAGAGAAGGGTTTTTGGATCTTATAGCAAGTGAATGGGCTAAAACTTCAGGAGGGAGAACCCCTATTGAAAGATGGCAGAATAAGATAAGGCATCTACGAAGATTCCTTCGTGTGTGGGCTAAGCACATGAGTGGGTTTATAAGGTTGAAAAGGAAAGGCTCCTGGTACTTATTCAATCCCTAGATTTAAAAGTTGAGTCCACCATTTTAGATACCAGGGAGCTGGAAACTAAAGTTGAGGCAGAGATGATACTGAAAGAACTACTTCGAGAGGAGGAATTGAAGTGGGCATTGTGAGCTAAAGTTTGCAAAATCATCCAAGGGGATGATCACACTCAATTTTTTTCATATGATTGCAAACGGCAAGCACCGAAAGAAAAGAATATTGTAGCTTGAGCAGGATGAGGGACAATTTTAGAACAGGAAAACCTAAAATTATATATAACCAATTACTATAAGCAACTGTTTGGGCCCCCGAAGGATAATTTCCTATCCTTGGATGAGTCCAGGGTTGAGGATGTCCCACAACTTGCTGCAGACGAGAATGATATTTTGACCGCCCCATTTTCGGAGAAAGAGGTGTTTGAAGCTATTTCACAAATGTAGAATAATAAGGCTCCAAGGCCGGATGGTTTCCGGGCGGAGTTTTATAAAAAAATGTTGGCATATTGTTAAAGGGGATTTGCTACCGATGTTCCATGATTTATTCTCTGGACAGCTTCAGTTGTTTCAATTAAATTTTGGAACGATCACTTTACTTCCTAAGAAAACAGAGGCCGTACGAATTGAGCAGTTCCGGCCGATCTGTCTTCTTAATGTAAGTTTCAAAATTTTCACCAAGGTTGGGACTAATAGGCTTACGCAAATTGCGCACTCTGTGGCGCAGCCATCCCAAACTGCTTTCATGCCGGACAGAAATATCCTAGAAGGGGTTGTGGTCCTACATGAAACGCTCCATGAAATCCACACGAAAAAACTAGATGAAGTTGTTTTCAAAGAGGATTTTGAGAAAGCATACGATAAGGTCAAATGGCCTTTCCTTCAACAGGCCTTGCATATGAAAGGTTTTGATCAGGCCTGGAGACAACAGGTAGACTCTTTCAAGAAAAAAGGGAGTGTTGGAATTAAAGTGAATGATGACATAGGTCATTACTTCCAAACACACAAAGGGCTGAGACAAGGAGATCCGATGTCACCTATTCTGTTCAACATAGTGGTTGATATGTTGAAAATTCTAATAGGAAGGGCTAAGGATGCTGGTCAGGTAGGTAGCCTCGTTCCGCACTTAGTAGACGGAGGTGTGTCTATCCTTCAGTACGCTGATGATACTATCATCTTCATGGAGCATGACTTGGCAAAAGCGCGAAACATGAAGCTAGTGTTATGCTTATTCGAACAATTGACCGGGTTAAAGATTAACTTCCATAAGAGCGAGTTGTTCTGTTTTGGAAGAGCTAATGACGACCAAGATGCGTACAAAAAATTGTTCGGGTGCGAATTGGGGGCTTTACCTTTCACGTATTTAGGTATACCAATTCATCATCGTAAGCTGACGAATAGAGAACGGAAGTGCATTTAGGATCGATTTGAGAAGAAACTGAGCTGTTGGATGGGCAAGCTCATGTCATACGGAGGCCGATTGATTCTTATTAATTCGGTTCTCACGAGTATACCCATGTTTCTCTTGTCCTTTTTCAAGGTACCAGTTGGAGTTTGGAAAAGGCTTGACTTCTATCGATCATGTTTTTTCTGGCAGAATGATGAACAAAAACAGAAACACAGACTCACCAAATGGGATATCATTTGTAGGCCAAAAGATCAAGGGGGTTTAGGTATTGAAAATCTTGAGGTAAAGAATAGATGTCTTCTCAGCAAGTGGCTATATAAGCTATCTATAGAGACGGAGACCACATGGGCTCAGATTTGCGTAACAAGTACCTTCACTCTAAAACCTTGTCCCAGGTGACAGTGAGGCCGACTGATTCACGTTTTTTTTGGAAAGGACTGATGAGAATTAAATCACTCTTTTTCAACATGACAAAGCTTATAGTTGGAAACGATACCAGTACGAGATTCTGGGAGGATACATGGCTAGGGGAGACGCCCCTCGCACTCCAATATCCCTCTCTTTATAGTATTGTTCAGCGAAGAGACGCTTACGTTGCAACAGTACTACAGTCCACTCCTCTTAATATTCAATTTAGGAGGACGCTAGCGGGAAACCGTTGGGAAGCCTGGCTCCATCTTGTGAGAAGATTGATGAATGTTCAGCTTTCTCAACAGTCCGATCAGTTGTACTGGAAACTAACTAAGAATGAAGAGTTTTCAGTTAAATCCATGTATTTGGATGTTATCAACTCTAGCGCTATTCCTCGTTCGAACCATGTTTGGAAAGTCAAAGTACCCTTGAAAATTAAAGTGTTTATGCGATTTGTGCATAAACAAGTCATTTTGACCAAGGATAATTTGACAAAACGCAACTGGACATGATCTGCAAGATGTAGTTTTTGCTACCATGATGAATCCATCAAACACCTCTTTCTTGACTGCCCTTTGGCAAAAATGTGTGGCGAACGGTGCACATAGCATTTAATATTACTCCTTCGAATACTATCAACACGTTATTTGTGACATGGCTAGACGAGATAGATTCCGAAACAGCGAGACACATCCGTATAGGAGTATGTGCTTTATTATGGGCAGTCCGGAACTGCAGAAATGATTTGGTCTTTAACAGAGTAACAAATATTCACTTTTTGTAGGTTATTTTCCGAGCCACTGCGTTGATCCGTATGTGGTCGCTACTCACTCCGACGGAGGCCAATGAGCGTATGGTTACGGGATCTACCCGATGGGAGATGGTAGGACGGACTATTTTCAACCAGTTTGAATGGCGGTCATGTAATAGGATAGGCAGTTAGTGTTCCTATCTTTTTATGCCGGCCGGTTGTGGCTTTTCTTTTACTATACCATTTAGCTCTTTGTGAGCCTTTTTTTTCTTTGTTCGAGACTTGAAGACTTGTGTTGAACCTTTTGCTTATTAATAATTTTGTCCGTATGCATCGTTCTGATCCAGAGGCCGGGATCCCCTTTTCGAAAAAAATGCGTAGAACTTTCTAAAATATTCAAAGAATGTTTCAATTTTGAGAAAAGTCTACAACCTGCATGCATTGTGTGCTATTCTCCTTCTTTTGCTTGGAGCATTGTAAAATGACAAATTTTCATCAATCCTAGAAAAGGTTTATGGGACTGACTACGGGTCAGTCGATTGAAAATTTAATGTGGGTCAGTCGACTGACCCAAAGCTATTTCAGCAACGAAACTACTCCCTCCGTTCTGAATTACTTGTCTTAGATTTGTCTAGATGCGAAGGTATCTAGCACTAAAATGAGTCTAGATACATCCGTATCTAGACAAATCCAAGACAAGTAATTCGGAACGGAGGGAGTACATCTGTGCATCAAGGTTTAACTCGATCGCACACGTGAAAAAATCAAGGCGAGCAGGCCGGCCACTGTCACACGCGATATTAGTTCGCTTCCGAGGAATTTGTACGTGCAGCGTTGAGCAGTGCACGTACACAACCTACGTACATATGTATCTGCATCAATACTGCTATTTTTTTTTTTTGAGATAAACCAACACTGCTAGCTAGCTACCTTCCTCTTCCTCATTTTTTTTTCTTTTGGATCGAGGACGGAGCCTTCAAACACATGCATGGATGCATTTCAAGTACCGTACATGAATAGCTGCAAAAAGTATCGTACATCACTTTAAGTATCTGTACGCACCTGCACTTCCTCAATGGTAGCTAAATTAATGCATTTCAATCTAGTAACAACCCGTGCATGTTACTCGATAGAAAATTAGATTTGGGTTCGTTGACTGACGCAAATTAAAACAAATAGGGAAAAACTTCATACAATTTACACATAAATTGTACTTTCTTATAACATGCAAGAAAGCACATATAATAATTGAAAGAAAATAAAATAGAACTAAAATTAAACCAAAATTTGCACACAATTTACAAAGAAATTGCATTTCTTAAAATTTGCAAGAATAAGCACATAATAGTGTAATTTCTAAAAAAATACGTTTTCTAATAGAAAACGAATTACTGGCTTTGGTATTTTCCTTATAGAAATAATAATAAAGAAAATAAAATAAAATAATAAACTTTTCTAAGGAAGAATGAATTAGTGACATTGGTATTACCATTTAAGGAGAAAAAATAAAAGAAAAAGTAATGAAATTTTTTGCACAAAATTTATACAAAAATTGCGTGTTTTATAATATATAAGAATAAGTGTATATTGGTGCAATTTCCGTGAAAAGGAAATTTCATCAGAAGAAATAGATTAATGGCTCTGTATGACCCTTAAAGAATAAAGAAAATAAAATGAAAAGTAAAACGAAATCAAAATAATGAAGTTTTTCTAAGGAAGAGTGAATTAGTGGCTTTGTTGTTACCCTTCCAGAAGAAAGAAAATGAAAACAATTGCACATAATTTACACATAAATTGCACTTTTCGTAATATGCGAGAATAAACATACAATAGTGAAATTTTTGCCAAAAGAAATTTTTCTAAGAAATTATGTTTTTATAATATGCAAGAATAAACATATGTTACTGGAACTTGTCAACTCCACTAATTCATTTCTTTTGAGAAGATTGACAGTACCCTTTAAGAAGAAAGGCAATAGAAAACAAGTAATGGCAATATTTGCACGCAATTTATGTAAAAATTGCGCTTTGTTATAATATGCAAAAAATAAATATATTACTATTAAAGAAAGAAAATGAAATAAAATTAAAATTAAAATGAAAACAAAATAATAAACTTTTCTAGGGAAGAATAAAACCATTTAAGAAGAAAGAAAATAAATCAAACTCAAAATAATGAAATTTTCTTGGGAAGATTGAATCCCTTTAAGAAGAAAGAAAATAAAAAAAACGAAATAATGATGTTTTCTAGGGAAGAATTAAGAAGAAAGAAAATAAAAAAACAAAATAACGTAGTTCTCTATGGAAGAATGAAACCCTTTAAGAACAAAAATACAAAAACTAAAACTAAAGCAAAACAATAAAGTTTTCTATGTAAGAATGAATCCCTTTAAGAAGAAAGAAAATATAAAAAACAAAACGAAATACTGAATAGGGGAAAATGAAACCCCTTAAGAAGAAAGAAATATAAAAAATAACTTGCGCACAAGTATGCCTTGAAATTGCACTTATGCAATATGCCAAAAATAAGCATATACGGTGCAATTTTTGCTCTCTACTATAATACACACACATGGTGTATCATACTTGCGTGTACACTTACTTAAAAACAGAAAAATAAAAGTAATTTTTTCTAAGAAGAAATGAAGTATAGTGGTATTGGTACCACCCTTTAACAAAAAAGGAATTCAAAAATAATAATGATGCAATTTGCACACAATTTACACAGAAATTGCAGTTTTTTAGTTATCTAAGAATAAACATATAATACTGAATTTTACATAAAAACAATGTTTTTAAACAAGGAATGAATAAGTGGCATTGGTATTGTCCTTGAGAACAGGAAATGAATTAAAAACTAAACATGGTAAAAAAAAAGTTTTCTAAGAGGGAATAAATTAGCGACATTGTTATTACTCTTAAGAAGAAAGAAAATAAAGAAAAACTTGCACACAACTTTGCAGTGAAGTTGCACTTTTTATAATATGCAGCGAATACAATGCAACTTTAGCAGTCTAGTATAATTTACACACATATTATATAGTTCTTTCATGCATACATACGCACAATAATAGAAAAATGTATTTAATTAGCAAAAAATAGCACAAAACAATTAGCATTGGTATTACCCTTAAAGAATAAAGAAAATAAAAAATAAAAAAAATCACAAAATTAGCATAAAATGCACTTTTTATAATATGTAGAATAAATATATAAGAGTGAAGTTTCTGTGCTGTAATGTAATTTGTACATGTAGTACTTGCATGTATACATTTTCACGCACTCAACATCCGAAAATACACGTAAAGAAAAAAAACTCAACTGAAAAAAAAAATCTGCACATGCAAAAAACAAAAGCAAACACATGGAAAAACAGCATGCACGCACGAAATTCAGCCCAAGAACGAAATCGACTGACCCAAAATAGATGTCAATCAAATCCAAACAGCCCAATACCACCAGCAAAACATGACAGAAAAAAGAAAAACTACACAAATCTTAAAGCACAATCCAAGGGCCAGAAAATCGATTGACCACAAGACAAAAATTCAGCTGACTGAAATCTAGCTAAATTGAAGGTTTATACATACATAGACGGCCGGAGTGAATTACAGTAGAAAATAACTAAATTAAGCAACAAGAAGAAACACAGACGAGGAAGCGAAGTTACGCATCGTCGTGCGCACCTCCTGCAGTCGGAGCATCGCCTAGCTAGGAGATATCCATCTTGGCCACTAAAGTCTGGTATCCATGCAGCTTCGTGAAAATTGCGAGCACGCACGAAGCACCCATTGTGGCACCGTGTGTGGTGGACTTATGATGATGTCTCAATAGTCGAACTGCTTGTACGTGGTGAACGTCTGGCCGAACTTCCACCAAGCCGGCACGACGTTTTCGAAGAGCAGATACTGCCCGCCGGTGGTCGTGACGGCGAAGCTCAGCGCCTGGCCGGCAAGCCCGGAGAGGCACTGCCAGTTGGCACCCCAGTTCCTGGACATCTGGATCCACCCCGTGTTGGAGCCCTTGATGGACGCCATGGCCACCGAGCCGCTGCCGGCGACGTTGGTGATGAGCACGAGCTCGAAGTAATTGAAGCCGGCGATGGTGAACCTGACCCCGCCCTGGCGCCAGCACTTGACACGCTGGTAGAGCACGGGCACAATGCCGGCGCGGTAGATGGCGATCTTCTCCCAGGCTGGCTGCGACATGTCAAAGTGCTGCCGCGGCGTGTTGCACCAGCCGCCGTTGTCGCTGGGGAGGGCCCAGTTGGGCGGGCAGAGGTTGGTGGCCGAGACGGTGACGGCGGTGCCGGGCTTGCACCACCGCGTCTTGCTGGTGTCGCAGATGATGAGGTAGCACTGCCCGCACGACGCGCCGTCGTTGAACAGCGCCGTGCTGAGTGCCGCGTTGTCGACGCCGTACCCCTGGTCATACAGGTTGCTGTACCCGCAAGCGCCACCTGATGATTAATTGATTAGAGAAGAGGACTGTCAGTTGGGCGAGCGCTCATTGGCAGCCTCACATGAGCATACCTTAGCTAACATGTGACGACTGGGAAATGCTAGCTAGGTGGCTTACCCATTGTGCCGGAGGCGTCGTTCCCGCCGTAGAACGTGGCGTGCGCCGGAGACCAGTCGGCCGCGGCGAGCGCAAGGCACGCCGCGAGGACGGTGCCGAAAACCAGCGAGGGCTTAGCCATGTCCATGGCAATGTACGTTGCCCGTGATCGATCGAGCACGAGACAAGGACAAAAACTTGTGGTTCGAGCTAACGGTGAGGTGACGACGATGGTGTTGCTCAAAGCCAGTGCGCTTAAATAGAGGACGAGGTGAAAGCTAATTTGATGGGAGGAAGTTTATTAATGGCCACAGAGAACTCCCACAAAAGTTAGCTAGCTAATTGTTATGCTCTCTGGGATCATTGACTTTGGCGTGTGGGATTAATCGCGCACCACTGACGGATCAGGCCATTGTTAATTAGGTTAAGTTATAGTTATATCCTTCCATTCTATCTGACCTTGTGATATGCATGATTAATCGATTAGAAAGATTCTCAAGGCCACGAACTGGAATCAGCTCTCAGTTTCCACACCGGTTCACACATTAATCTGTCCACTGCATGTTGTGTATGACTTGGAAGGTTGGGCAGCCGAATCCTCAGAAACAATTGCCAACTGATTAATCCTGTAATGTTCTCGATGTGTTTTTGTAAGGATATAGAGTATCACTCTGTTATAAAATGTGTGTTGATTAGTTGAACTTTATTCAAGATTGCCCTTAATAGTTGATAGACAATTCGTTAGCCGGCCGGAGGAGTGGCCGGATAGATCATCATATTCAGAAGACGCCGGCCCATGCTAACGTGCCAGTTGTAACTCCATGTTGGTCTGCAAGTTAGAAACGAAGGAACTATTGCTTAATTATTACTATTATTATTTAGAGCAGAAGATGCTACAGTATGTCTCTGGAATTTCGACGGGTTTTGGAAATTAATGTCAACTCTTAATAGTATGACTTGTACAGTTCTTTATGGAGTTCAAAATTAATGCCGACGATCTTAATTCTTGACCTTGCTATCTGGAAGTAAAATAAAAAACTAATTTTTTTGAGGAACCGGCAGGAGCACTGCCTTTTCGTATAAGAAGAAGAATAAGGTTTATGTACAAGAGTGTTTTATGTATAAGAAGAAGAAGAATAAGGTTCATATAACAAAAGACTATCTGGAAGAAGAACAAAAAACTAATATGTCATCGCATCAAAATTGTATTGTTGGCACGAATGATATTAGCTATGACACCCCCACTGCAGGAGGTCTTTGTATTAAACGAAGGGGCTTGGAATTTGATCTCAGTGAATTTATGTCCCAAGGTATCAGATTTTCTTTCAAGTCGTTATGTGGTGTACGTGGATTCTGTGGTAACATATTACATGAATGTGTTGTAATTAATGAATTTGTGTTAAACTGAGAGCGGCTAAACCGCCGGGGAGTGTTGTTAACATTGTCAAAAGATAAGTTTTGTTTGTTAATAGTTAGCCCTCCATAAAGAAACCCTAGCCACCACAAATTCTAGCGTTGCGGGGCCGAGGAGAGGGGATTATTGTCTTTCGTCTTTTGTGCAGTAGGTTTTTGTCTCGCGGCGATGTCGAGCTCTAGTGATGGTGGTGTCATCTCGAATAAAAGTCCTTTGATTTTAATCCCGTCTCGATGATGATTACTGCGGCATTGTAGAGGAGCCTAGAAGTTGTTGTCCCCGTTGTTCTTCATGGATGATGGGGTTGGTTGTTTGTGTTGTCCATCGGCGTGGCTCCATGTGCATCGAGGACGGCAATCGCGAGCAAGATTGCCACCTTGGTCCGACTATACTACCGCGGATGTGTGCCTAGATCAGGGACATGTCCCAAGTCGATTGCTATTAGCGGTTCCTAGTAGAACGTGCCAACTCCATAGTGCACGCATACTCCTACTAATGAATCCTGACAATGTGCAATATGCAACATTTCTTTTGTCTCATGTTATACGTTTTCGAGTTCAAGGTGGATACTTGTCACCTCGTTGGTATCTCGTCATCTCTTCCAAACCATGATACGGATTCTCGAACCGGATCAACGCTTAACCCAAGTCATATGACTATGTGTAAGGGCATTTCCCGCCTTAAGTATTTTTGTGTTGATGACAATGCAATTTACGGACTAACCGTGTGTCTAAGCTACACAGGTTTACTTCATGTGGCACAAGACGGTTAGGCAACCCCTCCGGACGAAAAAATCGAAGACAGATTTTCCGACACTTTTATTTCTTTGGTCATAAGAAATCCATACTATTAAGGAGTACGCATCGGAAGGTACTGTGTGAATCAAAGCACGTACACACTCATATTGCACCCCATAATTCCTTCTGTTTGAGAGTGAGAGCACTCACTTCTAACAAAGTGCAGCTTTTTACTCACTCGCGGTTGTACCGACTGTAGTAGCGGTTATACCAACTTGGCCAGTACTTCTGGTGCAACCACCACCAGAGGGGTGATTCCCTCTGGTAGTAGTACTCCAGTCTCCAAGCTGTGGTGAAGTGGTAGTACCGCTGTCTCACTAGCAGTTGTACCATTGGGTACTTAGCCACCACCTGAATGCTACGCACAGCGGTTGTACTGGGCCAACTACTGGAATCGGGTGGTTCCATTCTATTGGTGGTGCGGTAGCTGGCGGCGGTGGACCGGTTATCCCGGATGGCACTTGCACCCCGGTACAACCGGTGGTCTTGGAGCAGTTCTACCGCTCTAGACTTAGCCACCACCGAGGCGCTGGTCTGGTGGTTACACCGGTCCTAGTACCTGCTCTTGTACCGCTCACGGGTAACACCGTGTTGTACTCGATGCGGTACTAGGTAGTACTTACCAGGTTGTTCCTGCTGAGTCTGACTCAGCGGTACAACGGTGGAGCTAGGGGTTGTGCCACTAGGTACTCTGCAGTTGGGGAACCCACAAAAACAAGTTGTACCTGAAGGAAATATGCCCTAGAGGCAATAATAAAGTTATTATTTATTTCCTTATTTCATGATAAATCTTTATTATTCATGCTAGAATTGTATTAACCGGAAACATAATACATGTGTGAATACATAGACAAACATAGTGTCACTAGTATGCCTCTACTTGACTAGCTCGTTAATCAAAGATGGTTAAGTTTCCTAACCATAGACATGAGTTGTCATTTGATTAGCGGGATCACATCATCAGGAGAATGATGTGATTGACTTGACCCATTCCGTTAGCTTAGCACTTGATCGTTTAGTATGTTGCTATTGCTTTCTTCATGACTTATACATGTTCCTATGACTATGAGATTATGCAACTCCCGTTTACCGGAGGAACACTTTGTGTGCTACCAAACGTCACAACGTAACAGGGTGATTATAAAGGAGCTCTACAGGCGTCTCTGAAGGTACATGTTGAGTTGGCGTATTTCGAGATTACGATTTGTCACTCCGATTATCGGAGAGGTATCTCTGGGCCCTCTCGGTAATGCACATCACTATAAGCCTTGCAAGCAATGTAGCTAATGTGGTAGTTGCGGGATGATGCATTACATAATGAGTAAAGAGACTTGCCAGTAACGAGATTGAACTAGGTATTGAGATACAGACGATCGAATCTCGGGCAAGTAACATACCGATGACAAAGGGAACAACGCATGTTGTTATGCGGTTTGACCGATAAAGATCTTTGTAGAATATGTGCGATCCAATATGAGCATCCAGGTTCCGCTATTGGTTATTGACCGGAGACGTGTCTCGGTCATGTCTACATAGTTCTCGAACCCATAGGGTCCGCACGCTTAAAGTTCAATGACGATTATATTATGAGTTTACATGTTTTGATGTACCGAAGATGGTTTAGATTCTCGGATGTGATCGAGGACATGACGAGGAGTCTCGAAATGGTCGAGACATGAAGATTGATATATTGGACGACTATATTCGGACACCGGAATGGTTCCGGGGGTTATCAGATGTATATCGGAGTACCGGGGGGTTACCGGAACCCCCCGGGGGTTTAATGGGCCACATGGGCCCAAAGTGGAGCAGAGGAGGGGTTGCCAGGTGATAACCCACAAGTGTAGGGGATCGCAACAGCTTTCGAGGGTAAAGTATTCAACCCAAATTTATTGATTCGACACAAGGGGAGCCAAAGAATATTCTTGAGTATTAGCAGTTGAGTTGTCAATTCAACCACACCTGGATTACTTAGTATCTGCAGCAAAGTATTTAGTAGCAAAGTAGTATGATAGTAAAGGTAACGGTGGCAAAAGTAAAGATAATTGTTTTTGGGGTTTTGTAGTAGTTGTAACAGTAGCAACGGAAAAGTAAATAAGCGAAGAACAATATGTGAAAAGCTCGTAGGCAATGGATCAGTGATGGATAATTATGCCGGATGCGATTCCTCATGTAATAGCTATAACATAGGGTGACACAGAACTAGCTCCAGTTCATTAATGTAATGTAGGCATGTATTCCGTAAATAGTCATACGTGCTTATGGAAAAGAATTTGCATGACATCTTTTGTCCTACCCTCCCGTGGCAGCGGGGTCCTTGGAAACTAAGGGATATTAAGGCCTCCTTTTAATAGAGAACCGGAACAAAGCATTAGCACATAGTGAATACATGAACTCCTCAAACTACGGTCATCACCGAGAAGTATCCCGATTATTGTCACTTCGGGGTTGTCGGATCATAACACATAATAGGTGACTATAGACTTGCAAGATAGGATCAAGAACACACATATATTCATGAAAACATAATAGGTTCAGATCTGAAATCATGGCACTCGGGCCCTAGTGACAAGCATTAAGCATAGCAAAGTCATAGCAACATCAATCTCAGAACATAGTGGATACTAGGGATCAAACCCTAACAAAACTAACTTGATTACATGGTAAATCTCATCCAACCCATCACCGTCCAGCAAGCCTACGATGGAATTACTCACGCACGGCGGTGAGCATCATGAAATTGGTGATGGAGGATGGTTGATGATGACGACGGCGACGAATCCCCCTCTCCGGAGCCCCGAACGGACTCCAGATCAGCCCTCCCGAGAGAGATTAGGGCTTGGCGGCGGCTCCATGTCGTAAAACGCGATGAAACTTTCTCTGTGATTTTTTTCTCCCCGAACGTGAATATATGGAGTTGGAGTTGAGGTCGGTGGAGGTCCAGGGGGCCCATGAGATAGGGGGGCGCGCCCTATAGGGGGGGGCGCCCCCCTGTATCGTGGACAGGGTGTGGCCCCCCTGGTGTATTTCTTTCGCCCAAAAATTCTTATTAATTCCAAAAAGTGCCTCCGTGGATTTTCAGGACATTCCGAGAACTTTTCTTTTCTACACATAAAACAACATCATAGCAGTTCTGCTGAAAACAGCGTCAGTCCGGGTTAGTTTCATTCAAATCATGCAAGTTAGAGTCCAAAACAAGGACAAAAGTGTTTGGAAAAGTAGATACATTGGAGACGTATCAACTCCCCCAAGCTTAAACCTTTGCTTGTCCTCAAGCAATTTAGTTGATAAACTGAACGTGATAAACAAAAACTTTTACAAACTCTGTTTGCTCTTGTTGTTGTAAACATGAAAAGCCAACATTCAAGTTTCAGCAAATATTATGAACTAACCATACTCACAATAACACTTAGGTCTCACAATTACTCATATCAATAGCATAATCAGCTAGCGAGCCATAATAATAAAACTCGGATGACAACACTTTCTCAAAACAATCATAACATGATATAACAAAATGGTATCTCGCTAGCCCTTCCTAAGACCGCAAAACATAAATGCAGAGCACCTTTAAAGATCAAGGACTGACTAAATATTGTAATTCATGGTAAAAGAGATCTAGTCAAGTCATACCCAATATAAACCAACAATAATGAATGCAAATGACAGTGTGCTCTCCAGCGGGTGGTTTTTAATAAGAAGGGTGATGACTCAACATAAAAGTAAATAGATAGGCCCTTCACAGAGGGAAGCAGGGATTTGTAGAGGTGCCAGAGCTCGATTTTAAAATAGAGATTGAATAACATTTTGAGCGACATACTTTCGCTGTCAACGCAACAACTATGAGATGGCTGTATCTTCCATACTACATGCATTATAGGCAGCTCCCAAACAGAATGGTAAAGGTTTATACTGCCCCAACCACCAACAAGCATCAATCCATGGCTTGTTCGAAACAACGAGCGCCTCCAACTAACAACAGCCCTGGGGGAGTTTTGTTTAATTATTTTGATTTGCTTTGATCTTTTTGGATCATGGGACTAGGCATCCCGGTTACCGCCCCTTTATCGTGAATGAGGAGCGGAGTCCACTCCTCTTGAGAATAACCCACCTAGCATGGAAGATATAGGCAGCTCTAGTTGTAACATGAGCTGCTCGAGCATACAAAACAGAATTTCATTTGAAGGTTTGGAGTTTGGCACATACAAATTTACTTGGAACGGCAGGTAAATACCGCATATAGGAAGGTATAGTGGACTCATATGGAACAACTTTGGGGTTTAAGGAGTTTGGATGCACAAGCAGTATTCCCGCTTAGTACAGGTGAAGGCTAGCAAAAGACTGGGAAGCGACCAACTGAGAGAGCGACAACAGTCATAAACATGCATTAAAATTAATTCACACCGAGTACAAGCATGAGTAGGATATAATCGACCATGAAGATAAATATCATGAAGGCTATGTTGATTTGATTCAACTACATGCGTGAACATGTGCCAAGTCGAGTCACTCAATTCATTCAAAGGAGGATACCATCCCATCATACCACATCATAATCATTCTAATAGCATGTTGGCATGCAAGGTAAACCATTATAACTCATAGCTAATCAAGCATGGCACAAACAACTATAATCTCTAAATGTCATTGCAAATATGTTTACCTCATAATAAGCTGACTCAGAAATGATGAACTCATCATATTTACAAAAACAGGAGAGGTGGAGTTCATACCAGCTTTTCTCATCCCAATAAGTCCATCATATATCGTCATTATTGCCTTTCACTTGCACGACCGAACGATGTGTATAAAAATAAGAGTGCACGTGCATTGGACTAAGCTGGAATCTGCAAGCATTCAACTCAAGAGAGAAGACAAGTAATATGGGCTCTAAGTTAAATAAACAATAATGCATATGAGAGCCACTAAGCATTTTCAATATGGTCTTCTCGACCCCCAAAGGAAAGAAAATAAAATAAAACTATTTACACGGGAAATCTCCCAACAAGTAAAAAAGAAGAACTAGAAATCTGTTTGGGTTTTCATTTTAATTCTACTACAAGCATGGAGATTAAACTAACTAATTTTGTTGGTTTTTCTTAAGGTTTATCAAACACACAAGAAGAAAACTAGAAAAAGAAATTTAAACTAGCATGGGTAATACAATGAAAGAGTATGAGCACCGACGACTAGTGTGTGAACATGAATGTAAAGTCGGTGAGAAATACGTACTCCCCCAAGCTTAGGCTTTTGGCCTAAGTTGGTCTAGTACCAAGGACCGCCTGGCTGATATCCATAAGTGAAACCGGGGTCGTACTGAGATGCAACGGCAACCATCTCCTGAGCTGCAGCGTGTTGGCGAGCTGCCTCCGCTCTCCTCTTGTGTCCAGTGGCTTCTTCCCTGGTGACAACATATCTTCCTTTTGCCATATAATCAAAAAGGTAGGGAGCAGGAAGAGTAACATGGGTGACGTTGCGTCTGTCATAGATTAGTCGATATTGGAGGAATTGTTCATTCCTCCTAAGAAATTGATGATTGACCATAGCTTCAGAATCCAAATAAACAGGAGGTATTATCATATCCCCCTCTTGTGGGGCTATACCAAGATAATTAGCCACACGAGTTGCATAAATTCCTCCAAATAAATTTCCCTTTCTACTATTATTCTGCAACCTACGTGCAACTATTTCCCCCCAAGTTATAACCTTTATAACCTAACACAACACTCTTGAGGACACAAAGATCAGGGACACACATATGACATGCTTCATCTTTACCGTTAATGCATCTACCAATGAAGAGAGCAAAATAATGTATAGCAGGAAAATGAATGCTCCCTATGGTAGCTTGTGCTATATCCCTGGATTCTCCCACAGTAATACTAGCAAGGAAGTCTCTAAATTCAGATTTATGAGGATCATTAATATTACCCCACTACGGGAGTTTGCAAGCAGTTGTGAAATCCTCTAAGTCCATGGTATAAGATGTATCATAAATATCAAATATGACACTAGGGGAATTACGCGCACAATTATATTTGAACCTCCACACAAAAGAATCAGTCAATTGATAGTACTGCAGACACTTATCTTGTAAGAAGTCCTCCAGCTCGGCATTACGCACATATGCGTTAAATTCCTCCTTGAAGCCTGCTTCGATCATAAAATCATCGGATGGCCACTCACAAGCTCGTACATCTGCGTCCCTCGGCAATTCAACATCTTGCTCACGTATAGCAATCCTGGGACCTTTCTTCACCGAAGAACCACCTTGGTACATTCTCCTAGAGATAATTCTTTTTCTGAAAAATTTCTGAAATTTTAGTAACTTCAAAATAAAAGTGAATAAAACTAAACAAGATTGGTAGCAACTACTCCTACAAGTGCCTAGAGCCTATATCATGCATTAGAATTGCTTGGGACCTCATAAATTTGACATGCAAGCTCAAGAACATGGTCACCTATGCAGCGAAAATTTGCAATGAATATAGCACTAGAACAAAAACTAATTGGACCAATGAAGGAGTCACATACCAAGCAACAATCTCCCAAAGTAGTTTTGTGAATGGAGCTTTGAGCAAGGAGATCAAAAATCGCAGCAAAATGAGCTAGAACTCGTGCTTGAGCTGGATGGTGATTTTTTTGGGTAGAAGATGAAGTGTGTGGGTGCTGGCATAAGTGGAGGGGGGCTACCAGGGGCCCACGAGACAGGAGGGCGCGCCCTATAGGGGGGGGGGGCGCCCTCCACTCTCGTGGCCTGGTGCTTGCCCCTCCTGCAATGTTTTCAGTGCCTAAAATCCTCAAATATTCTGTAAAAAGTCATACTAAATTTGTAGGGCATTTGGAGCACTTTTATTTTCGGGATATTTTTTTAATGCATGGATAATTCAGAAAACAGATGAATAATGCTATTTTTGCTTTATTTATTCTAAATAACAGAAAGTAAAAAGAGAGTACAGAAGGTTGTGCCTTCTAGTTTCATCCATCTCATGATCATCAAAATGAATCCACTAACAAGGTTGATCAAGTCTTGTTAACAAACTCATTCCGAATAACACGGAACTGGAGAAATTTCGAATAACACTAAGTTACCACAACGGGGATATGAAAATCCCCAACAATAAGAATATAATACTTTTTCTTGACAGTAGGGAGAGGAAATTCAAAACCTCCAATAATAATAGTTGGAACTTTTCCAATATAATTGATGCTATGAACTTGAGATTGTTTCCTCGGAAAGTGTACCGTATGCTCATTACCATTAACATGAAAAGTGACATTGCCTTTGTTGCAATCAATAATAGCCCCTGCAGTGTTTAAAAAGGGTCTACCAAGGATAATCGACATACTATCGTCCTCGGGAATATCAATAATAACAAAGTCCGTTAAGATAGTGACATTTGCAACCACAACAGGCACATCCTCACAAATACTGACAGGTATAGCAGTTGATTTATCAGCCATTTGCAAAGATATTTCAGTAGGTGTCAACTTATTCAATTCAAGTCTACGATATAAAGAGAGAGGCATAACACTAACACCGGCTCCAAGATCACATAAAGCAGTTCTAACATAATTTCTTTTAATGGAGCATGGTATAGTTGGGACACCCGGATCTCCAAGTTTCTTTGGTAATCCACCCTTAAAAGTGTTATTAGCAAGCATGGTGGAAATTTCATCTTCCGGTATCTTTCTTTTATTTGTGATGATATCCTTCATATACTTAGCATAAGGATTTACTTTGAGCATATCAGTTAAGCGCATACATAAAAAAATAGGTCTAATCATTTCAGCAAAGCGCTCAAAATCCTCATCATCCTTTGTTTTGGATGGTTTAGGAGGAAAGGGCATGGGTTTTTGAACCCATGGTTCTCTTTCTCTACCATGCTTCCTAGCAACAAAATCTCTCTTATCATAACGTTGATTCTTTGATTGTGGGTTATCAAGATCAACAGTAGGTTCAATCTCTACTTCATTGTTTTTTCTAGGTTGAGCATCAACATGAACATTATCATTAACATTATCACTAGGTTGATGCTCATCACCTGATTGTGTTTCAGCATCAGAGATAGAAATATCATTGGGATTCTCAGGTGTGTCTACAGTAGGTTCACTAGAAGCATGCAAAGTCCTATCGTTTTTCTTCTTCTTCTTTTTAGAAGAACTAGGTGCCTCTAAATTATTTCTCTGAGAATCTTGCTCGATTCTCTTAGGGTGGCCTTCAGTATACAAAGGTTCCTGAGTCATTCTACCAGTTCTAGTAGCCACTCTAACAGCAAAGTCATTTTTATTATTTAATTCATCAAGCAAATCATTTTGAGCTTTAAGTACTTGCTCAGCTTGAGTAGCAACCATAGAAGCATATTTGCTAATGAGTTTAAGTTCACCTTTACCTCTAGCTAAATTATCGCTCACGCATCCTATCTCGAAAGCATTATTCTTTAAATCTCTACCAACATAAGCATTAAAACTTTCTTGTCTAGCCATAAATTCATCAAATTCATCTAAGCATGGGCTATGAAATGTAGTAGAGGGGATTTCAACTTTATCATATCTATAGAGAGAATTTACCTTTACTACTTGTGTTGGGTTATCAAGACAATGTGGTTCTTCAACAGGTGTTATATTAAGACCATGTATTTCTTCAACAGGTGGTAAATTCTTAGCATCTTCAGATTTAATACCTTTTTCTTTCATTGATTTCTTTGCCTCTTGCATATCTTCAGGACTGAGAAATAAAGCACCTCTCTTCTTTGGAGTGTGTTTAGGAATAGGCTCAGGAGTTGGCTCAATTGGTTTAGGAATTGCCTCAGGAATTGGCTTAGGAAGAGTCCAATTATTTTCATTAGTCAACATATTATTCAACAATATTTCAGCTTCGTCGACTGTTCTTTCCCTGAAAACACAACCAGCACAACTATCCAAGTAGTCCTTGGAAGCATCGGTTAGTCCATTATAAAAGATATCAAGTATTTCATTTTTCTTGAGAGGATGATCAGGCAAAGCATTAAGTAACTGGAGAAGCCTCCCCCGAGCTTGTGGGAGACTCTCTTCTTTGATTTGCACAAAATTATATATTTCCCGCAAGGTAGCTTGTTTCTTATGAGCAGGGAAATATTTAGCAGAGAAGTAATAAATCATATCCTGGGGACTACGCACACAACCAGGAGCAAGAGAATTATATCAAGTCTTAGCATCACCCTTTAACGAGAACGGAAATATATTAAGAATATAATAATAGCGAGACTTCTCATCATGAGTAAATAGGGTAGCTATATCATTTAACTTGGTAAGATGTGCCACAACAGTCTTAGATTCAAGGCCATAAAAAGGATCAGATTCAACTAAAGTAATAATCTCAGGATCAACAGAGAATTCATAATCCTTATCAGTAACACAGATAGGTGAAGTAGGAAAAGCAGGGTCAGGTTTCATTCTAGCATTAAGAGATTGCTGCTTCCATTTAGCTGATAATTTCTTAAGATCATATCTATCATTGCAAGCAAAGATAGCTCTAGCAGCTTCTTCATTCATAACATAACCCTCAGGAACAACAGACAATACATAATCATTGGGAGAATTTTCATCATCACTATCATCAATAATAGCATCTTCAATATTTTCATTCCCCCTAACTCTAGCAAGTTGTTCATCAAGAAATTCACCTAATGGCAAAGTAGTATCACACACAGAAGTAGTTTCATCATGCATAGCAGAAGTGGTATCATCAATAACATGCGGCATATCAGAGTTCATAGCAGTAGTAGGTTTAGGTGTCGCAAGCTTACTAATAACGGAAGGAGAATCTAGTGCAGAGCTAGATGGCAGTTCCTTACCTCCCCTCGTAGTTGAGGGCAAAATTGTAGTTCTGTCGTCTTTCAAGTTCTTCATAGTGATCAACAGATGTAAATCCCAAGTGACTCAAAGAATAGAGCTATGCTCCTTGGCAACGGCGCCAGAAATTAGTCTTGATAACCCACAAGTGTAGGGGATCGCAACAGCTTTCAAGGGTAAAGTATTCAACCCAAATTTATTGATTCGACACAAGGGGAGCCAAAGAATATTCTTGATTATTACCAGTTGAGTTGTCAATTCAACCACACCTGGATAACTTAGTATCTGCAGCAAAGTAGTAATGATAATAAAGGTAACGGTGGCAAAATTAAAGATAATTGTTTTTGGGTTTTTGTAGTAGTTATAACAGTAGCAACGGAAAAGTAAATAAGCGAAGAACAATATGTGAGAAGCTCGTAGGCAATGGATCAGTGATGGATAATTATGCCGGATGCGATTCCTCATGTAATAGCTATAACATAGGATGACACAGACCTAGCTCCAGTTCATCAATGTAATGTAGGCATGTATTCCGTAAATAGTCATACATGCTTATGGAAAAGAACTTGCATGACATCTTTTGTCTTACCCTCCCGTGGCAGCGGGGTCCTAGCGGAAATTAAGGGATATTAAGGCCTCCTTTTAATAGAGAGCCGGAACAAAGCATTAGCACATAGTGAATGCATGAACTCCTCAAACTACGATCATCACCGAGAAGTATCCCGATTATTGTCACTTCGTGGTTGTCGGATCATAACACATAATAGGTGACTATAGACTTGTGAGATAGGATCAAGAACACACATATATTCATGAAAACATAATAGGTTCAGATCTGAAATCATGGCACTCGGGCCCTAGTGACAAGCATTAAGCATAGCAAAGTCATAGCAACATCAATCTCAGAACATAGTGGATACTAGGGATCAAACCTTAACAAAACTAACTTGATTACATGGTAAATATAATCCAACCCATCACCGTCCAGCAAGCCTACGATGGAATTACTCACGCACGGCGGTGAGCATCATGAAATTGGTGATGGAGGATGGTTGATGATGACGACGACGACGAATCCCCCTCTCCGGAGCCCCGAACGGACTCCAGATCAGCCCTCCCGAGAGAGATTAGGGCTTGGCGGCGGCTCCGTGTCGTAAAACGCGATGAAACTTTCTCTCTGATTTTTTTCTCCCCAAACGTGAATATATGGAGTTGGAGTTGAGGTCGGTGGAGGTCCAGGGGGCCCACGAGATAGGGGGTCGCCCTATAGGGGGGTGCCCGCCGTCTCATGGACAGGGTGTGGGCCCCCTGGTGTATTTCTTTCGCCCAGAAATTCTTATTAATTCCAAAAAGTGCCTCCGTGGATTTTTAGGACATTCCGAGAACTTTTCTTTTCTACACATAAAACAACATCGTGGTAGTTCTGCTGAAAACAACATTAGTCTGAGTTAGTTTCATTCAAATCATGCAAGTTAGATTCCAAAACAAGGGCAAAAGTGTTTGGAAAAGTAGATACGTTGAAGACGTATCACCAGGGCAGGCCGCCCCCCTCCCCCTCTAGTCCGAATAGGACAAGGGGGGGGGGCAGCGCCCCCCTTTCCTTCCTCTCCTCTCTCCCTTCCTTCCCCCTCTCCTACTTGGACAAGGAAAGGAGGGAGTCCTACTCCCGGTGGGAGTAGGACTCCTCCCTAGCGTGCCTCCTCCTGGCCGGCCACCCCTCCCCCTTGCTCCTTTATATACGGGGGCGGGGGGGGGGGCACCTCTAGACACAACAATTGATCCGTTGGATCTCTTAGCCGTGTGCGGTGCCCCCCTCCACCATAATCCACCTCAATAATATTGTAGCGGTGCTTAGGCGAAACCCTGCGTCGGTAGAACATCATCATCGTCACCATGCCGTCGTGCTGACGGAACTCTCCCTCAAAGCTCGGCTCGATCGGAGTTCGAGGGACGTCATCGAACTGAACATGTGTTGAACTTGGAGGTGCCATACATTCGGTACTTGATCGGTCGGATCATGAAGACGTACGACTACATCAACCGCATTGTGCTAACGCTTCCGCTTTCGGTCTACGAGGGTACATGGACAACACTCTCCCCTCTCGTTGCTATGCATCACCATGATCTTGCGTGTGCGCAGGAATTTTTTTGAAATTACTACATTCCCCAACAGTGGCATCCGAGCCTGGTTTTATGCGTAGATATTATATGCACGAGGAGAACACAAGTGAGTTGTGGGCGATACAAGTCATACTGCTTACCAGCATGTCATACTTTGGTTCAGCGGTATTGTTGGATGAAGCGGCCCGGACCAACATTACGCGTACGCTTACGCGAGACTGGTTCTACCAACGTGCTTTGCACACAGGTGGCTGGCGGGTGTCAGTTTCTCCAACTTTAGTTGAACCGAGTGTGGCTACGCCCGGTCCTTGAGAAGGTTAAAACAACACTAACTTGACGAACTATCGTTGTGGTTTTGATGCGTAGGTAAGAATGGTTCTTGCTCAGCCCGTAGCAGCCACGTAAAATTTTGCAACAACAAAGTAGAGGACGTCTAACTTGTTTTTGCAGGGCATGTTGTGATGTGATATGGTCAAGACGTGATGCTATATTTTATTGTATGAGGTGATCATGTTTTGTAACCAAGTTATCGGCAACTGGCAGGAGCCATATGGTTGTCGCTTTATTGTATGCAATGCAATCGCCCTGTAATTGCTTTACTTTATCACTAAGCGGTAGCAATAGTCGTAGAAGCAATAGGTGGCGAAACGACAACGATGCTATGATGGAGATCAAGGTGTCACGCTGGTGATGATGGTGATCATGACGGTGCTTCGAAGATGGAGATCACAAGCACAAGATGATGATGGCCATATCATATCACTTATATTGATTGCATGTGATGTTTATCCTTTATGCATCTTATTTTGCTTTGATTGACGGTAGCATTATAAGATGATCTCTCACTAAATTTCAAGGTATAAGTGTCTCCCTGAGTATGCACCGTTGTGAAAGTTCTTCGTGCTGAGACATCACGTGATGATCGGGTGTGATAGGCTCTACGTTCAAATACAACGGGTGCAAAACAGTTGCACACGCGGAATACTTGGTCCTGATAGTATTTACAGATATGGCCTCGGAACACTGAGAGCAAAAGGTCGAGCGTGAATCATATAGTAGATATGATCAACATAGTGATGTTCACCATTGAAAACTACTTCATCTCACGTGATGATCGGACATGGTTTAGTTGATTTGGATCATGTGATCACTTAGATGATTAGAGGGATGTCTATCTAAGTGGAAGTTATTAAGTAATATGATTAATTGAACTTTAATTTATCATGAACTTAGTCCTGATAGTATTTTGCAAATTATGTTGTAGATCAATAGCTCGTGTTGTTGCTTCCCTATGTTTATTTTTGATATTTTCCTAGAGAAAAACTATGTTGAAAGATATTAGTAGCAATGATGCGGATTAGATCCGTGATCTGAGGTTTATCCTCATTGCTGCACAGAAGAATTAGGTCCTTGATGCACCGCTAGGTGACCGACCTATTGCAGGAGCAGATGCAGACGTTATGAACATTTGGCTAGCTCAATACGATGACTACTTGATAGTTTAGTGCACCATGCTTAACGGCTTAGAATCGGGACTTCAAAGACGTTTTGAACGTCATGGACCATATGAGATGTTCCAGGAGTTGAAGTTCATATTACAAGCAAATACCCGAGTTGAGAGATATGAAGTCTCCAACAAGTTCTATAGCTAAAAGATGGAGGAGAATTGCTCAACTAGTGAGCATGTGCTCAGATTGTCTGGGTACTACAAATCGCTTGAATCAAGTGGAAGTTAATCTTCCAGATAAGATAGTGATTGACAGAGTTCTCTAGTCACCATAACCAAGTTAGTAGAACTTCGTGATGAACTATAGTATGCAAGGGATGACGAAAACGATTCGTGAGCTCTTCGTGATGTTGAAATCGACGAAGGTAGAAATCAAGAAAATAGCATCAAGTGTTGATGATTGACAAGACCACTAGTTTCAAGAAAGGGCAAAGGGAAAGAAAGGGAACTTCAAGTAGAATGACAAGCAAGTTGTCACTCCCGCAAAGAAGCCCAAAGCTGGACCAAAGCCTGAAACTGAGTGCTTACACTGCAAAGGAAATGGTCACTGGAAGCGGAAATGCCCTGAATATTTGCTGGATAAGAAGGATGGCAAAGTGAACAAGGGTATATTTGATATATAGGTTATTGATGTGTGCCTTACTAGTGTTTATAGTAGCTCTTGAGTATTTGATACTTGTTTGGTTGCTAAAATTAGTAACTCGAAACAGGAGTTACAGAATAAACAGAGACTAGTTGAGGGTGAAGTGACGATGTATGTTGGAAGTGGTTCCAAGATTGATATGATCATCATCGCACACTCCCTATACTTTCGAGATTAGTGTTAAACCTAAATAAATGTTATTTGGCGTTTGCGTTGAGCATGAATATGATTTGATCATGTTTATTGCAATACGGTTATTCATTTAAAATCAGAGAATAATTTTTGTTCTGTTTACATGAATAAAGCCTTCGATGGTCATACACCCAATGAAAATAGTTTGTTGGATCTCGATCGTAGTGATACACATATTCATGATATTGATGCCAAAAGATGCAAAGTTAATAATGATAGTGCAACTTATTTGTGGAACTGCCGTTTGGGTCATATCGGTGTAATGCGCATGAAGAAACTCCATAAAGATGGATTTTCGGAATCACTTGGTTATGAATCATTTGATGCTTGCGAACCATGCCTTTTGGGAAAGATGACTAAAACTCTATTCTCCGGAACAATGGAACGAGCTACTGACTTGTTGGAAATAATACATACCGATGTATGCAGTCTAATGAGTGTTGATGCTCGTGGCGAGTATCGTTATTTTCTGACCTTCACAAATGATTTGAGCAGATATGAGTATATCTACTTAATGAAGCACAAGTCTGAAACATTTGAAAAGTTCAAAGAATTTCAGAGTGAAGTGGAGAATCATTGTAACAAGAAAATAAAGATTCTACAATCTGATCGTAGAGGAGAATATTGAGTTACGAGTTTGGCCTTCATTTAGAACAATGTGGAATAGTTTCACAGCTCACGCCACATTGAACACCATAGCGTAATGGTGTGTCCAAACGTTGTAACCGCACTTTATTGGATATGGTGCGATCTATGATGTATCTTACCGATTTACCACTATAGTTTTGGGGTTATGCATTAGAGATAGCTGCATTCACTTTAAATTGGTCACCATCAAAATTCGTTGAGACGACGCCTTATGAACTGTGGTTTGGCAAGAAACCAAAGTTGTCTTTTCTTAAAGTTTGGGGCTGCGATGCTTATGTGAAATAGTTTCAACCTGATAAGCTCGAACCCAAATCGGAGAAGTGCATATTCATTGAATACCCAAAGGAAACTGTTGGGTACACCTTCTATCACAGATTCGAAGGCAAGATATTCGTTGCTAAGATGGATCCTTTCTAGAGAAGGAGTTTCTCTCGAAAGAAGTGAGTGGGAGGAAAGTAGAACTTGATGAGGTAACTGTACCTGCTCCCTTATTGGAAAGTACTTCATCACAGAAATTAGTTCCAGTGATTCCTACACCAATTAGAGAGGAAGCTAATGATGATGATCATGAAACTTCAGATCAAGTTACTACAGAACCTCGTAGGTGAATCATAGTAAGATCCGCACCAGAGTGGTACGGTAATCCTGTTCTGGAGGTCATATTACTTGACCATGGTGAACCTACGAACTATGAGGAAGCGATGATGAGCCCAGATTCCGCGAAATGGTTTAAAGCTATGAAATCTGAGATAGGATCCATGTATGAGAACAAAGTGTGGACTTTGGTTGACTTGCCCGATGATCGGCAAGCCATAGAAAATAAATGGATCTTTAAGAGGAAGACAGACGCTGATAGTTCTATTACTATCTACAAAGCTCGAATTGTCGAAAAGGGTTTTTCGACAAGTTCAAGGTGTTGAATACAATGAGATTTTCTCACTCGTATCGATGCTTAAAAGTCTATCCGAATCATGTTAGCAATTGCCGCATTTTATGAAATTTGGCAAATGGATGTCAAAACTACATTCCTTAATGGATTTCTTAAAGAAGAGTTGTATCTTATGCAACCAGAAGGTTTTGTCAATTCGAAAGGTGCTAACAAAATGTGCAATCTCCAGCGATCCATCTATGGACTGGTGCAAGCATCTCGGAGTTGGAATATATGTTTTGATGAGTTAATCAAAGCATCTGGTTTTATACAGACTTTTGGAGAAGACCTGTATTAACAAGAAAGTGAGTGGGAGCTCTGCAGCATTTCTAAAAACTATATGTAGATGACATATTATTGATTGGAAATGATATAGAATTTCTGTATAGCATAAAAGGATACTTGAATAAGAGTTTTTCAAAGAAATACCTCAGTAAAGCTGCTTACACATTGAGCATCAAGATCTATAGAGATAGATCAAGACGCTTGATAAGATTTTTCAATGAGTACGTACCTTGATAAGATTCTGAAGTAATTCAAAA
Source organism: Triticum aestivum (assembly GCF_018294505.1). Lineage (NCBI taxonomy): Eukaryota > Viridiplantae > Streptophyta > Magnoliopsida > Poales > Poaceae > Triticum > Triticum aestivum. The sequence continues at coordinate 270,782,532 of NC_057795.1, read as the reverse complement.
TGGAACAGTCAAAGAAGGAGTTCTTGCCTGTGTTGCAAGGTGTGAAGTTGAGTAAGACTCAAAACCTGACCATGGCAGCAAATAGAAAGAGAATGAAAAGTCATTCCCTATGCCTCAGTCATAGGTTCTATAAAGTATGCTATGTTGTGTACCAGACATATTGTATACCTTGCTCTGAGTTTGGCAAGGGAGTACAATTATGATCTAAGAGTAGATCACTGGACAACGGTCAAGAATATCCTTGGTGAGGACTAAGGAAATATTTCTCGATTATGGAGGTGATAAAAGAGCCCGTCGTAAAGAGTTACATCGGTGCAAGTTTTTACACCGATCCAGATGACTCTAAGTCTCAATCTGGATACATATTGAAAGTGGGAGCAATTAGCTAGAGTAGCTCCGTGCACAGCATTGTAGACATAGAATAATTGCAAAATACATACGGCTCTGAATGTGACAGACCCGTTGACTAAACTTCTCTCACAAGCAAAACATGATCATACCTTAGTACTCTTTGGGTGTTAATCACATAAGCGATGTGAACTAGATTATTGACTCTAGTAAACCCTTTGGGTGCTAATCACATGACGATGTGAACTATGGGTATTAATCATATACAGATGTGAATATTGGTGTTAAATCACATGGCGATGTGAACTAGATTATTGACTCTAGTGCAAGTGGGAGACTGAAGGAAATATGCCCTAGAGGCAATAATAAAGTTATTATTTATTTCCTTATTTCATGACAAATTTTTATTATTCATGCTAGAATTGTATTAACCGGAAACATAATACATGTGTGAATACATAGACAAACATAGTGTCACTAGTATGCCTCTACTTGACTAGCTCGTTAATCAAAGATGGTTAAGTTTCCTAACCATAGACATGAGTTGTCATTTGATTAAGGGAATCACATCATCAGGAGAATGATGTGATTGACTTGACCCATTCCGTTAGCTTAGCACTTGATCGTTTAGTATGTTGCTATTGCTTTCTTCATGACTTATACATGTTCCTATCACTATGAGATTATGCAACTCCCGTTTACCGAAGGAACACTTTGTGTGCTACCAAACGTCAGAACGTAACTAGGTGATTATAAAGGAGCTCTATAGGTGTCTCCGAAGGTACATGTTGAGTTGGCGTATTTCAAGATTAGGATTTGTCACTCCGATTATCGGAGAGGTATCTCTGGGCCCTCTCGGTAATGCACATCACTATAAGCCTTGCAAGTAATGTAGCTAATGAGTTAGTTGTGGGATGATGCATTACATAACGAGTAAAGAGAATTTCCGGTAACGAGATTGAACTAGGTATTGAGATAACGACGATCGAATCTCGGGCAAGTAACATACCGATGACAAAGGGAACAATGTATGTTGTTATGCGGTTTGACCGATAAAGATCTTCGTAGAATATGTCGGAGCCAATATGAGCATCCAGGTTCCGCTATTGGTTATTGACCGAAGACGTGTCTCGGTCATGTCTACATAGTTCTCGAACCCGTAGGGTCCGCACGCTTAAAGTTCGATGACGGTTATATTATGAGTTTACATGTTTTGATGTACCGAAGATGGTTAGGAGTCCCGAATGTGATCGCGGACATGACGAGGAGTCTCGAAATGGTTGAGACATGAAGATTGATATATTGGACGACTATATTCGGACACCGGAATGGTTCCGGGGGTTATCGGATGTATATCGGAGTACCGGGGGGG